>NC_045798.1:59613797-59912806 GCF_009873245.2 Balaenoptera musculus
AGAGCAGAGACCAGCTGCCAGAATGTGCCTCAGGCCTCTGCCTCTGTCATGTGGCCATGGTCCTGTACCTAGCTAGACATGTTCCCCCCACTGAGGTACTCCATGTCCAGGAACAACGTTTCCTCAGTGTCAGTCACCTCCAACAGCTGTACAGTATGGGGTGATTCAGACCCTTCATAATGTGGACTTCCCAGAAAAGTCTCAGGAAGCTGGAGGAGCTCTGCTGACTTTTCTTAATGACCTTGATGGCTACCTTTGTCCCAGTCAGAATGTGCCAGGCCAGCTTCACCTTGGAAATGTTACCTTCACCAATGGTGTGGAGGATCTCATAGTTGTCAATATGAGCCTCCTCATCAGCAGAGATGGCCTTGGGGTCCTGCATCATGGTAGCCTGCTAACTACACCAACTGACAGCACTAACTGGCAATGCTAACTATGCTAAGTGTACTAACTATATTAACAGTGCTAATATTAACAATCTATATTAACAATGCAAACTATACTAACTATGCTAATAAACAATATTAACTATACCAACTATGCTAACTATACCAACAATTCTAACTATACTAACTGTACTAATACTAGCAATATTAAGGGAAAAAATAAGATAAAATGAGAAAAAGAACAAAGAAATAAAAGAAAGCAGGAAGAAAAAAGTGGGGGAAAAATTGAGAAGAAAAAATTTTTAAAAAAAGAAAAAAATGATAAAAAGACAAAAATAAAGAAAAATGAGAAAACAGAACAAAGAAAAATAAGTAAAAGGAAAAGCAAAAGAAAATGAGAAAAATAAAAAAGAGTAGAGAAAAAAGAAAACAAGATGGCAAAAACAAGGAGAAAACACAAGCTCACTGTGGGTCCAAGGACATCAGGTCACAAAAAGCATCTTCCTGGACTCTAAGGACATAAAACCTAGGCCCAACCAGGGACTTAATGGCACTTTATGAGGTCAGAGAAAGAAATGGACCAATCATGGCTGGGGATAAACCACAGTGTTTTGTTTTGTTTTTCTCTTTCTTTCATTTTTTGGTCTCAAGACACCTTTATGCTTAGAAAAAAGTGATCACAAAGAGATTTTTCTTTATGTATGTTATTACAGATTGGTATTCACTTTGTTAGAATTTAAATCTGTAGGATGCTTCAATGACCTTTTCATTTCTAGTTTGAAAATCTGTAGGAATTTTAAAGACCTCATAATATCTACACTTGAAATATTCAATTCCTTTTCCTTAAACTCTGGTCTCAAAAAGATGTTACAACTTAACTGATATCAGGACACTGTAGAAAAATTTTCTGTTGCATAAGACATGATAACGTATATTATTAACATCCAGGAAGCTGAGAGGAAGATTTGCCAGGAAGATCATTAGCAGATTTCTCATCAGGAACCTTGGAGGTCAGATGGCTTGTGTTGATGTATTCAAAGTGTTGAAGGAAAGAAGCTGTCAACCAAGAATCTTATATCTAGCAAAACTGTCCTTCAAAAATGAGGGAGAAATTAAGACATTCCCAGATAAAAAAGATAAAAACATATGATGCAAATATTTGCTACCTATAAGAGACTCACTTCAGATCCAAAGACAAAAAAAAGTTGAATATACATAGAAAAAGATAGTCCATGCAAATAGTAACCAAAAGAAAGCAGGGGTGGCTGTACTAATATCAGACAAAATAGACTTTAAATGCGAAAAGTTTACAAGAGACAAAGAAGGACATTATATGTTAATAAGGGGTTCAATAGAGCAAGAAGGTAAAGTCATAAACATTTACATACCTTAAGACAAGCAAATGTGGACAGAACTGAAGGGAAAAATAGTTCTACATAATAGTTGGAGACTTCAATATTCAGCTCTCAATGATGGATAAACAACCAGACAATAGAAGTGAGGAGGTAGAAGACACAATGCTGGACAACACAATAAACCAGTGAGATCTAACAGACACACACAGAACCCTTCCCAACAACAGAACACATGTTCTTCTCAAGTGCATGTGGGACCTTCTCCAGGAAAGACCATGTGTTGTTAGGTCACAATTTGTCTCAGTAGATTTTAAAAGCTAGATATCATACAAAGTATCTTCTCCAACTACAATGTTATAATAGATATCAGAAACAGTGGGACTTCTCTGGCAGTCCAGTGGTTAAGACTTCACCTTCTGGACTTCCCTGGTGGTACAGTGGTTAAGAATCTGTCTGCCAATGAAGTGGGCATGGGTTCAAGCCCTGGTCCAGGAAGATCCCACATGCTGTGGAGCAACTAAGCCTGTGCACCACAACTACTGAAGCCCACGTGCCTAGAGCCCATGCTCTGCAACAAGAGAAGCCACTTCAATGAGAAGCCCATGCACCACAATGAAGAGTAGCCTCCACTCACCACAACTAGGGAAAACCCTCTTGCAGCAATGAAGACACAACACAGCCAAAAAGTAAATAAATAAAAATAAAATAAATTTTAAAAAATTAATTCAAAAAAAAAAAGACTTCACCTTCCAATGCAGAGGGTGTGGGTTCAATCCCTGGTCAGGGAGCTAAGATCCCAAGTGCCTCAGGGCCAAAAAACCAAAACAAAACAGAAGCAATATTGTAACAAATTCAATAAAGACTTTTAAAAAATGGTCAGCATCAAAAAAATCTTTAAAAAAATGAATTTGTTATTTCAAAAAAAAAAGAAACCAGCAACAGGAGGAAAAGTGGAAAATTCACAAATTTGTGAAAATTAAACCACTTTAAAGAACCACTGTGTCAAAGAAATCACGAGGGAAATTAGAAAATACTTAGAGATGAAGGAAAATGAAGCACAACACACCAAACATGGGAAACAGCAAAGCAGTGCTAAGGAGAAATTTATAGCTATAAACACATTTTTAAAACTCTCAAATCAACAATCTAACTTCATGAAACTTAGGGAACTAGCAAAAGAAGAATGAACTAAACCTAATACTAGCGAAGGAAGCAAATAATAAAGACTAGAGCAGAGACAAAATAGAGAGTAGAAAACCAATAGAGAAAATCAACAAAACCCAAAATTGGTTCTTTGGAAAAATTAACAATGTTGACAAATCATTAGCTGGAATGACTAAAGAAAAGGGAAGACAAATTATTAAAATTAGAAATGAACATGGGGGCATTATTACTGACTGTACGGAGATAAAAAGGATTATGAAAAATTGTACTGTAACAAATTGGGTAACCTAGATAAAACGGACAAATCCCTAAAAGTATAAAACTTCCCAAGGCTGAATCACAAAGAAATAGAAAATCTGAATAGACTCATAACAAGTAAGATGATTGGATCAGTAATCAAAAACCTCTTTACAAAAAGAGCTCTGGAACAAATTGATAGCTGGCAAATTGATTCACAGGTGAATCATATGACATTTAAAGAAGAATTAACACCAATCTTTCTCAAAGTCATGCAAAAAAATTCTGGAGAAAGAACACTTCCTAACTTATTCTGTGAGGCTGGCATTGCCTTGATACCCCTCAAATATCTCTGGCTCATCTTCTAGACAGTCACCAGAAGATTTTACTAAAATATCCAGGCAGAGGTGTTCTTTGCCCAGTGACTTGAATCTGGTTCCTCTAAGATCTTTCTACTTCCCTTCAGTCCCACCCCCTGATTCCTGGAGAAGGGAGAAGGGCTGGAGGTTGACACAATCACTAATGGCCAGTGATTTAGTCAGTCATGCCTGTTGTACTGAAGCCTCCATAGAACCCCAGAATGATAAGGTTCAGAGAGCTTCCAGGTTGATGAACTTGTGGAGATTTGGGAAGTAGAGAACTCAGAGGGCATGGAAGCTCTGTGCCCTCTCCCCACAACCTGCCCCTGGTGCCTCTTCCATCTGGCTGCTCCTGAGTTAGAACCTTTTATAATGAGACATCATTGCACTGAGAATATAACTGCAGGCACTGATTAGGTCAAAGGCTCCACACTGCCTTTCCATGCATTGGTGAACGTAATATAGTGAAAAGTAAATAAATAAATAAATAAATAAATAAATAAAGACTGGGGAGTAAGCAAGAATGACAAGATTTTAATAATTTTTTTCTCCAGCCCCATTATTTCTTTCTTCCTTTTTTCTGTCTTTTTTTTTTTTTTCATTTTTTCTTTTTTTTTCTTTTTTTTTTTTCTTTTTTTTTTTTTTTGCCTTAATTCCTTCTCTGTTTCTTTGTTCCCTGCTAGTCTCTGCAACTAATTTTTTTTTTCTGATTCATCAACCTAAGAAGATTCCTGTGTTGCCAGAAGAACAAATTGGAGTTTCTAAGGGTGGTACATTGATCTAGCCTGGGACATTACAAGGAACAGATAGTGCCAGAATTTCAGCAGATCTTGTATGTTATGATCAGGGTTGGTAATAGGGAAAAGGAAATAGATCATGAACAAGAAAATTCAGGTCTTGCTGCATTTTATTTCATGTATAGGAAATTATGTCTACAGTTTAGTTAAGGTACATAATCGTATGATTTTTAGCCTAGCGTCTCTCATGTTCCTCCTCTTTCTTCCTAGCTCACTGACATTTTTCTCATCCTCCAAACCCCTAATTTACTAGGTTGGGAACTCCATGAGAGGGAGAACCATATCAATCCCTTTTACCGTGGTATCCCCAAAGCTAAGCATGAATCATAGGGAGACATTTCATTGTGTATTTGCCTGAAAATATAATTTTATTTATTAATAAATGAATGTTTAGCCTTTTGTTACTACAACATATTTTATAGAGGTTGTTTTATTTCACCCTGATAACAGGAGTCAGACCCCCAAAAAAGTTGCCCTCAGGCAGATCCAGGGTATGAATACAGTGGAATCTTCTGCATCTATAGCCATTTATCTTTCCACTAACTACACCTACCCCCGTGTTAGCAAGATCAGTAGCAGGCTGCAGAGATTGTTCCTCACTCAATTGGCTGCTTCCAATAGTGAGTGATAAAAGTAGTTTAACAAAGCTCCCTGGGATACAAGCAGATCAAAATGATAGATCCATACTCTATTGGTTTGGTTTTGTTTTATTAACATGCAAATGAATGAAAAGCAAAGGGAGTTCTTCCAAGCCTAATTTTGTTTGTTGAGGAGGGAGGAATGAAGACATGATCAGAAGCCCCATTGAAGCCCAACTTCAAATGCTCCAATAGATCTGTAGTCTTTTGGAAATCAGATAGGTTGATAGAGCATCAGGATCTGGGACATCTGAATACAGCAAGTGATGAGTGAATGATTAGTGATGACTAGGCAAGATTTCAAGCATCCTGGGAAGTGCAAAGTAGCAAATGCTCTAAAGAGAAAGCTTTCGTCTTGTAAACCCGAGTGCAAGATTCATCAATGCATGGAAAGGCAGTGTGGAGCCTTTGACCTAATCAGTGCCTGCAGTTATATTCTCAGTGCAATGATGTCTCCTGATTGGCTGGCACATGTATTTTATGCTTCTCTTTTAATCTTTCAAGTTCTCTCTAGGTCTCCATTCCCACCCCCTTACTTCCTATCTCTCTCATTAGTGGCCCAAACTGACAGCTGCACATGAGCCACGGTGTTACCCTAGCCCCCATGTTACACTCCATGCCCTCTTCCCCTATTTCTCCTAAAAATAATCCCTCATTTTAGATTATCCACAGTTTCCTAAATTACTGCACTCCATACTTCTAAGAATCACAAATATAATTTGAATGATATATAGCTAAGTGTTTTAATTTATACTGCTCTTCCTCTATGGCATTTCTTCAAGAAAATGTGTTTACAGGGTATGTACCTGCAGGTCGGGGGTTCTGTTTTTTAATTCTTCCAGGTGAATTAACATGTTACTAGATCACTAGGATGTACTTAATATAAAGTGACAGATTCATGTCTTATCAAGCATTATATATGTATAAACTATACATCAGTTTGTTCCCTCGCCCTATAAAAATATCTGTTCCTTACCCTTTTACAAATACCATTTGTCATTTTCAAGCTGCTTCTGGAAATGAAAAAGGCTTTGATCTAAACAAGAACAAACAAATGCCATCAATAAAAAGACACTGTAAATTACACACAGAACCCCCCATCCATATCTAAATCCTTTTGTACCTGTTTGATACATTAACAAACCTTCTGTTTTTTATTTTACCATCTCGTTCATATTTTAGCAGCAAACTTTACACATTGGTATAAATGCATTCTTCATGATAAATTTACTGAATTATTTTATATTACTCCATTTGCTTTTCCAAATTTGCATTCAGATAGGTGAGATTTAAGAAGAATTTTTTATATGAGCCACTTTGAGTTGCCTTAATGTAATGGTGCTTCATGAATCACTGGGTGAGTTGGAGCTGAGGTGTAGCAGGCTATTTGTCTCCTATTGCCATGCCAATGACACCTTACCAGGACATGACATAATGGGTGCTGTCTGGTTTAATAAAAGATGAGTTCCCCTCCAGTACTTGAGGAGAGAGATTTCAATCAGCTCACAGTCTGGGACTCTATCTACTCTCAGGTTGAAATCATACTGTCAACAGCATCTCAGCTTGCCATGAAGGGTGCTAGTAAAAGCATGTTTGTTTGGACCAGCTCCAGACTGAGAAAACCTACAGCAAAAGCTAAACTAACAAGCAAGGACAAAGACATTTTCCAAATAGTGATGACTCCTGATTACATTTCTAAATTCTTCAGCCCCAATTTGGATGTGGCACATGTAGACTTTCATCTAAAATCAGTGAAACTCCCAGGAGAATTGTGTCTAGAGAGAAGGCTGTCTGATGTGATAAACAGCAAAATCTCCATCAGCCCAATGCAACTCAGAATTCTCTAAAGAGAAGAGTGTGAAGAAAAGAGAAACTCGGTACGAAAAGGATTCTCTGTTCTTGGCTGAGGATCTTGCTGACTGTAAGAATTATGCATAACTCAGACCCAGCAACCAGGGCTATCCTATCATTGTCACATCTCCCCAAAGTTACAACCCCATCTAGTTTTCTCACACTAGGTGAGAGCCCCAACATACGAAGGAAAGAATCACTCCTCTTTGTGTCTGACACAGCTGGGCTCAGAACTCTGTCATCACAGAGAAAGTGGATCATTGGCCCCCACAGTAACACATCAAACCTTCTGGACATGTCAGGAGACCAAAGCAGTCATTCCCAGGCATCTGGCTTCTTAGTAAAGCAGAGCAGGAAGACATCTTTGCAGTTAATGGGCCACAATTCCCTTGTCTCTCCAACACATTGTGCTATTGGGTCTGAAAACTCATTTCAAGGAAGAGAAGACTTTTCAAAGAGGACCCTTTCTCTGTATCCTCTTATCTAACTTCCTCCAGGGAAAGGGAGAACCATAGATATGGAGTTCCAATTCTGAGGAGAATATTGTTTAAAAAACAAACAAAAAAATTCTTTAGAATCCTCCCCCTTAAGACTGGCCATTAATAAATGGTAAGAGTAACTAACTATGGAGTATGGCTTTACCTTGAGACCTTTGTTTTCAGCTTCCCTCTCCCCTTCATTTATCACTTCCCCTGATGGAATTGCTTAGAGCCTGTGTATTCTCCCCTGCTTTTCTTTATCAAAGCTGCTCTTATTACTTTTTTCCAGGGAATTTATTATTGTCTCTCTGTGAACACAGCACCATTCTAATTGTTATAGGATATGAAAAATATGTATTAATGAAAATATTTGGCCTCAAAATTAATAGTTAATCTTAAGAAATAATGGTTAATGAATGTGCCTGGCACTCTGCTAAGTGCTTTACAAGTGTCTCTTTTAAACCTATGGCATAGTTGTCCTTACTGCTCTTCCTGGGAAGCTTATAATGATAAAGAAAACTTGTTCAATATAACACAACTAGAAAGTAGCTGAGCAGGACTCAGACCTAGGCAATAAGGCCCTAACCCTGCACTTTTTACCACTAAGTTGTTACCAACTCCCTAAAGACAAAATACACAAACCAATCAGAGATGCATAATAGAGCAAACAAAACAACATGAGATGCTAAAATTTAGATATTCAAATGTCAGTATCTAAGGGTGTGGCCAAGAAAGGAAAAACCCACTTAGACATAACCTTATCCTTCACTAGAATGAAAACCATGAGGCACAAGCATTTGTCTTTATTGTTGTATTCTTAGTCCCTAATCCATAGTCTGTCACACAATAATAATAACTATTTTCTGAATGAATATTTTAAAATGTCCTAGACATAGAAAACAAACTTATGGTTACCAAAGGGGAAAGGGGGTGAGGGATAAAATTGAAATTTGGGATTAACAGATACACATTACTATATGTAAAATAGGTAAACAACAAGGACCTACTGTATAGCACAGGGAACTATATTCAATATCTTATATATATATAACTGAATCACTTTGCTGTATACCTGAAACATTGTAACTTGACTCTACTTCCATAAAAAAATAAAATTAAAAAAATGATTTGTACTTGTAAAGCAACAAGAGGCTTTTCATTAACTCTTATGCCAATAATGGCAGAGTAAGAAATAGTTTATCACAGTGGGTAATAGTCATCTGAGAATTTTTTTTTTTCCAAAGAAATGTGCTCCAGTCATGTAATGAGGGTTGAAAAATCCCAGCGATATTAGCTCTCCCTGTGGCTGGTTTATGGAAATGTTAGTACTGTACTTAAGAGAAGATAATAGTTCTAAGTAGAATTATCTATCATAATAATAACGTACTTATATTAATTCTTGAGATAAAATAAAAAAACTTTTAAGAGAATTTTTTCTTTATTCCAGCTAGTATATGAAATATTTTAAAAGAACCTTAATGTATTAAATAAGCTGAATAAAGATTGAGCGGGTGCTTCAAAAATCATAGGGTTGTTTAAGCAATGGTATAATTTAGTTCAATTGACTTAATGAATCTTCATATTATTGATAAAATCTTCATGCTAGCCTTACCTCTAAGAGCCTTAGGCATCACTTTTGTAAGGTACCCAGCTTAAAATGATCACATGGTAATACAACAACAAATTAGCCCCTTTCTCTGCAGAATCACCATGGCGGCTGGGACCTTGGACACATATCTGAAAACTGGAGGGTCTTCAAGGCCCTCACTGCCGCTCAGTACAGCGGGGCTCAGGTCCGTGTGCTCTCCGCACCACCCCACTTCTATTTTGGCCAAACCAACTGCACCCCCGAATTTCTCGGTAAATTTCCTGCTGGCAAGGTTCCAGCCTTTGAGGGTGACGATGGATTCTGTGTGTTTGAGAGCAATGCCATTGCCTACTATGTGAGCAATGAGGAGTTGTGGAGAAGTACTCCTGAAGCAGCAGCCCAGGTGGCGCAGTGGGTAAGCTTTGCTGATAGCGATGTAGTTCCCCCAGCCAGTACCTGGGTGTTCCCCACCTTGGGCATCATGCACCACAACAAGCAGGTCACAGAGAATGCAAAGGAGGTGGTGAGGCAAATTATGGGGTTGCTGGATGCTCACTTGAAGACAAGGACTTTTCTGGTGGGCGAATGTGTGACACTGGCTGACATCACAGTTGTCTGCACCCTGTTGTGGCTTTATAAACAGCTTCTGGAGCCTTCTTTCTGCCAGCCTTTCCCTAATACAAACTGCTGGCTCCTCACCTGCATTAACCAGCCCCAGTTCTGGGCTGTCTTGGGGGAGGTGAAACTGAAAAAATAGCCCAGTTTGATGCTAAAAAGTTTGCAGAGAGCCAGCCTAAAAAGGACACCCCACGGAAAGAGAAAGCTTCTCGAGAAGAGAAGCAGAAGCCCCAGGCTGAGCAGAAAGAGGAGAAGAAGACAGCTGCCCCTGCTACTGAGGAGGAGCTGGATGAATGTGAGCAGGCACTGGCTGCTGAGCAGAAGGCCAAGGATCCCTTTGCTCACCTGCCCAAGAGTACCTTTGTGTTGGATGAATTTAAGCGCAAGTACTCCAACGAGGACACACTCTCCGTGGTGCTGCCGTACTTTTGGGAGCACTTTGATAAAAATGGCTGGTCCCTGTGGTACTCCGACTATTGCTTCCCTGAAGAGCTCACCCAGACATTCATAAGCTGCAACCTCATCGATGGAATGTTCCAGCGATTGGACAAACTGAAGAAGAATGCCTTTGCCAGTGTCATTCTCTTTGGAACCAACAATAGCAGCTCCATTTCTGGAGTCTGGGTCTTCCGAGGCCAGGAGCTTGCTTTTCCCCTGAGTCCAGATTAGCAGGTGGATTATGAGTCATACACATGGCGGAAACTGGATCCCAGCAGCGAGGATACCCAGCCGCTGGTTCAAGAATACTTTTCCTGGGATGGGGTCTTCCAGCATGCGGGCAAAGCCTTCAATCAGGGCAAGATCTTCAAGTGAACATCTCTTGCCATTGCCAAGCTGACTGCACCTGCCCTGCAGGGAGAATGGGGGTCATTAAAGGAAACTGAACATCAAACCCTTTCCTGCCCTGCCTGTGGGTGATGGCTTCTTCAAAGGGGAGTAGATATCTTGAAGCAGGGTGTTGTCTATAACTGCAGGACCTCCCTGTGCAGGAGAGAAGTCTTCAGAAGAGCAGAAAGAGAGGTCTCTCCTCAGTTTTGATTTTTTTTTTTAAATTGCCTTGCCTCTCCTGTGATGACCATCTTCTAGGCTAGCTGGGAAAGATTGGATGTAGTTAGGAGGTGGTGACACAGGGCTTTGTAACTACCTAATTCCAGACCTTCCTGCATGAAGGGGGAGAATACCTGCTGATGGGGTGAGAGCACAGCATGCAGAGTGACTTAACACTACTTCCTGCAGCTGCCCTGTGAGGTGGGGCAGCAGCCATATCCAAGAGTCATAGTTTCAACATTTCAGACAAACAGCAAGAAGAGGTACAGACTCCTTGGAACAGATACTGGCCTGTGGGCCCTAACCTGGCTGTGGATCATCTCTAGGGTATCCCTAATTTCTAACAAGGAAGTGGAGTTCAGAGATTTAAGCAAGTTGCCTGTGATCACACATCTTAGGTGGTGGAGGCAGGATTTTGAACCAAGGGGGTGTCACTGGAACCTGAACCCTAAACACGCCCTACTCCTTCCTGCAATGTAGAGCAGTCATAAATGTCAGTTAACAACCCTGAAAAAAAAATTATAAAAGTAAAAAAACAATAAATTATATTGCCAGCTTAAAATGAATATAATCTAAGAGAGCTTACCTAAAGATCAAATAATAAAATAGGTGATACCAAAAGTCCCTTTTAAATTTTAGCCCTGAAATTGTCCATTAGCAAGACATGCACTTCTGAAGAAGGAAAAAAGTCAACACACCTGGTGCCTACATTTATGCATATGTATTTCCAAAATGACACCAATTAACTCTAAGATGATAAAGTGACCAGTCTACAGGCTGTATAATGAAATGTGTTGTTTCAACTAGGAATAATTGGTGAATGTATATAAATATACATTCTAGAGGTAGAAGAGTCCCATTAAGGACTCCATATGACATCTCCCAAGTCATACCCAATGAAGGTTAATAACACTCATTAAAATAAAATAGTACTCATATAAAGACATTGGGAATTCAAATATTCTCCCATAATATAGAATGTCATTACTAGATAGTTTTAATTGCAGAGAGACAGGAGATTATATATGAATATTTGGAAAAGAAAATGCAACTGTTGCTTCTTTGCTGTATTTCACATCTATCCACATCAAAACTGACCGTATTGCAGTGTTTCTGCTATGTCCAAGTGCTCTAAAGCTCCAGAAAGTCACCATCTCCATTTGGGCTCTCTCCAAATTTATGCTATCTTTAGTATTCATGAACATGAATCCTTAAACTTCTCCATAAAAAAGCATCATTTTAGATTCTGTTCCCTTCCCCACATCCAGACAGTCATGGTGTCCTGTGTATTCAGTGCTGATTCGACAGCTCCTGTTTAGGTCCTCATTGTCTCTCACATGGGTAATTGTGGCAATGGATTCCTGACTTCTCTGTTATCTCTTCTCTAAAATCTTTCCTTCACATGGTGACCCAATTTATCTTCTTAAATCACAAGTCAGATAATGTCTGCCCCCTTTAAGAACACATGGAGACTCCTTGTTTCCTATTGAATAAAGTCCAAAACACTCTACTGCTCATTGGACTTCCTTTGTGCTTTTTAACTCTATCCAATCTTTCTAGTTTTATTTCCTTCTACACCTCTCTATCTATTCCACACTCAAGAAAGAACAGATTTTCAGGTATTTCTACCAATATAGTGTTAGTCATTTTTAGCAAAAGGGACATTCTAAAACTATAATTAATTATCAATCTATAATTATAACAAGCCTATACAAGAATCATTTATTTCTAAAAGATGCACTGATCATGCTTTCCAGAATCAGAGACCATAAGTGGAGGTAACAGAGGGATCCAATAGCATGAGGTGAAACCCCCGGAGGCCACTGAGTGAGGGGGATATTTGGTACATTCGTTATTTATTTGAAAAAAATCAACACCAATAATGCTCTGACAACAATTCTCCAATCCCAGTTTGGTGACCTGCAATTTAATTCTGGTCTCTCACTACCCAGAATTGAGTCAAGAGACAGATGGGCCCTAGGCTGATCAGCTGGAGTTTATCTCCTGTGGACAGATAGTCCAAGATAAAGATAAAACCAGGAGCAAGGAGGAGCTGAGCCCTGCCCAGATAAAAGATAAAGAGACCACATATTTCTCATTCTTGAGGTCAAGGAGACTTTCTCAACTACACATGTGCAAAAAGACTCCTCAGAGGTCAAAAAGGGAGGGCATGCCATCCCATAGTAGGTAATGTCAACCTACCCCATAGTTCTCTTTACTAGAATCCATCTTGGCTAAGAGATGCATACACACACAGAGGAGGACGCTGAGATAAACCAAATACGGACTCAGAGCCAGACAAAGCAAGATGATTGGCTAAAGGAAACCCAGATGAAATTCCCTATATAAGTGATTCAAACTACCACAAAGGCACGACTCTCTCTCTGAGCTCACCCGTGTATGTCTACTTACACACA
Source organism: Balaenoptera musculus (assembly GCF_009873245.2). Lineage (NCBI taxonomy): Eukaryota > Metazoa > Chordata > Mammalia > Artiodactyla > Balaenopteridae > Balaenoptera > Balaenoptera musculus. The sequence goes on from NC_045798.1 coordinate 59,626,734, forward strand.
CAGTAAGTCCCCTACATACGAACCTTCAAATTTTAAACTTTTAAAGAGGTGAACATGCATTTGCATGTCCAATCACATAAGTTAATTCGCATGTCTTGCAAACATTGTCATATGCATGCATCTTCTACAAGTGGTTGTGCTTTTGTGTACTTTACTGTACAGTACTGTATAGAGTACAGTAGTACAGTATCTTTACTTCAAGCCCAGGATGTCATTTATAATGAGAAGAAAAGAGCTACTACCCAGACATCACTGGGTCATTTTTTCAAAAGTGTAGATAGAATTGAATCCAGCAAGGAACCAGAACCTGTGCCATCAACATCAGGTGTGAGTGAAATTGCAGCTTGCCCTCCATCTGCTACTGCTGATGATCCTTCAGCTCTACCATCTCCCACCTCCTCTCCCTCCTCCAATCAGTAACTCTTCTTGCCTATTCACTCGATGCCAGCTCCTGTATGCCAGCTGTTGTACTGTACTACTGTACTTTTCAAGATACTGTACTGTAGGATTAAAAATATTTTCTTTATTTTTTGTGTTTGTTTGTTTTTTATGTATAATTTGTGGGAAAAGTATTATAAACCTATTATAGTACAGTACTATATAGCCGACTGTGTTAGTTGGGTACCTAGGCTAATTTTGTTGGACTTACAAACAAATTGGACTTATGAACGTGCTCTCCAATGGAACGCATTCATATGTAGGGGACTTACTGTACTGTTATTCCTCCTAATAAACACTTTACTTGTTTCACTACTTTCTGTCTCTTTGTGGAAATTCATTTCTACAAATCCGACAGGCTGTGTCACTGGCCATCGTGGTCTAGTGGCTAGGATTCAGTGCTCTCATTGACACAGCTGACTTCAATCTTTGGATGCAGAACAGAAGTCCTGCTTCAATCTGCTGCAGACTGAAGCCACCTGAGATAATGTTGGTGCTGAAACCCAGGAATTCAAGGTAAACCGCAGGCTTTGCCTGGCTGCAGCTTGAGGTCCCCGACTTTCTCTCTTGCCCTCTTTCTCTTGCTCCCTGCTTTGCTTTCTTTTCAAGACCCACAAGGCATAAACTCAGTCCACTCACTGCATTATGTGCATCATGGCTCCGCTCAAATTCAGGGTGGCAGCTGGTATCCCCAGGCTGTGCAGATTCAAATAATGCTTGGGTGACAGCTGACACTGTCCTTTGGGACCTGGTGGAAATGTGATTTCCAACCTTGAAGGAGCCCAAGGGTTTTTTCTCTCCTCTCTCCCTCTTTTTTTGCTCTGCCTAAACCACAACCCTCAGCATGCCCAGCACTCAAGGGGTGTATACTCATCAATATTGTGAGCAACGCGCTGGGAGTCATAGCTTGTTGTCTGCTGCTGCCTCCAACAAATTGTACCCTGCTACACAGCACACTTTATTTCCTGGGCGTAGAAAAATTTCATCTCCTGGACCCCACTGTCTTCCAGTGTCTTTCTCCCAGAGTTGCCCTCCGATACACACACCACCCCACCAGCGTGCACAACTGCCCTTCACTTTTTTCCTGAGATTTTCTTTCCTAATTTACTCACGAGGCAAGATTTCTTTTTCACCTAAACCTTAGGTCCTCTTCAATTTTACCTTAGCTGCCAAACAAACAGGGCAATAGACTAGGGGTTCTTCTGCTGTTTAATCTCCCACCTTACTCTGTGTCCAAAATCCCCTATGGGAATACTCCCACCTCTCGGTCCTCATGTCCTGACCCCCATGGCACTTTCCATTGCAGCCAACTCCAGTTCCTCTAGGAGTTCCCCCTTTACTCCAGACCTTGGCAACCCATGCACTGTCATAGACAACAGATTCCCTTCAAGGACAGTCATGGCAATGCACTGGCAGTGCATCCAATGTCCCCCCCTTCTGGGGACCCCTCATGTGAGGAACTCGATCGACCAGAGACATCTGGTCAGGGATCAATGGGAGAGTAGAGGAGGCTCAAAATTCCATTAAGCAACAGATTTCAAAGGAAATTCAAAGGATGCTCTGAATCTCCTTCATGTGCCCCATAGTAATGTTTTCTAGGAGTGCTGTTCTTGGATGCAGGTTACTCAACATGGGAAGATCCCCTTTCTAAGCCAGATGGGCCAAGAAGGGAAAACTTAAGTTTTGCTGTAACATGGCCTGGCCTTTATTTAAGTTGGGGAGTGGAAAATGGCCTGCAAATGGGTCTCTAGATTAAAATACTATCTTACAATTAGATCTTTATTGTCACAGGATGGGAAAATGGACTGAGGTTCCATTATGTCCAGGAATTTATGGCCCTTTATCATAATCCTGCTGTATATGGCTCCTATAATCAAAAGCTTGGGGAATTAGAAAAACTCTCCTGACATTCTAAACGATCCCCTTCTAACTTCTCCCAACTGTCATGGGGGAAACCAAGCTTCCCCCACTCCTGCAATTTCCCTTACTCCTTCAGATTCTTCTGATCAAACTAGGACCTCACCTCCCCAGAGGGACAACCTCTGCTGGGACAACATTTTATCAACAAGTCTGCTCCTGTTATCAGGGCCAATCTAAATTTTAGCTATGAAACTATGACAACAGAAAAAGGAAGATGAGCTTTGACAGTGTGGCAACAATATTCTTTGGACTCCAGAGAAAACTGATAAAGAAAAAACTTTTTTTTTTTGAAATTGCAAAATCTGTTCTTTTTTTGCATATACAATCAGAGAAACCTAGCTTGTTAAAATATTTGTTTGTTTGTTTGTTTTTTTTCAGAATTCTGACCCTGGGAGAACAAAAGTCCTACTAGAAAAACTTGATTTTCCCTCCCTGTGCCCTGAGACGAGGGGTCTCAGGAACCCTTATCTTATCTAGACCATCTCTAATTCCTGAGAACTGAGGGGAAAAAAAAAAGAGGAAGAAACCTTTTAACTTTTTTCTTATTCCAACTGTTATTTACAAATATGAAGTTTTATACTGTGATATCTGATTCATGACTAAGTTTAGGAAATGAAGCCATGAGATCTTTCCTTGTGTCTGTCTATATGTTTATGTGTGCATTATCTTTGTTTTTACCTTTGGATGGTATTATCAAAATTAATTTGTCAATGAGCTCTACTTAATTGGCCTAAAGGAAATTAAGCACAAATATAAATTCTGAAAAATATAGTAGGTAACTGACCAGAATTAATTTCAGGTCCATGTGAACTGAGAAATATTCAGTATTAAATCAATGCCTGGTATTAATGTATAAACTTGTTGATCTAATTAATATAGACATACCTTTAGAGTCATCAACATTAAGTATAATACCTTTATTGTACCTAGGTTTAATAGAAGTTAAATAAGATCTTATTATATCTGTTGCAAATTTGCAGCAAATAAATTAATATCTTGTATGATAAAAATTTTTATAAGTAAATTAAATGTAAATGGGACAAGAGATTTTAGGTAAACTCTATAGGAATAGTTATGTTTTAGGAATGTCTATCTAAAGTAGTCTCTCCAGATTTTGGTAACTTGAAATTCTAGTGTTGTGACCTTTTAAGTAATCTGTTCTATATTTGTCTTTGAAAATTTTTATTGTCACTTGGCTAAGTGAATAACTATTGTTTCACAGTGACCTGTGATCCTATCTGACTGAATGTTCTAAACACTTTTTTTGATAATTTTTTGCTAAAACTTCCTAAGTCAAATTCTAGTGAAGGCCTTTTGACTTCTAACTAACTTTGGGATGCTTCAAAGAGCCCCTGAAACATCCCAAAAGGAGATATTGAACTAATTATGTTCATTTGGTATGTTAAATTACATAGAAAGTATTGTCAAATGAGTAATGAATTTTATTAGGTTATATTGTATGGTAAATGTTATTAATATAGATATTCTAGAAATTATATGGAGTTCCTAAAATTCTGGCGTGTCCTTGTTAAATGTTATCAGTTATAATTCTAGTTATTATCTTAAAATTTTGTATGTCACAACATTAACCAAGTTACTTTGTCAATTGCATTGTAATCAGGTTTTTTACCATGCCTTCTTAATATTTTTTGTCCTTCACAGACACTTATGGTTTCACTCTGATACATTTGCAAAAATGCTTCCTCTTCAAGAAGATTTATAGAAAGGATTTTTGGATAAATACAAGTTTCTAACTTTCAAACAATAATGCTGAACTGGGTTAACAGGTGCAGGAAGCTGAAGGTATTTTGTGGACCTCGAAAAGGGAGGAATTCACCTAAATCTGTAAGGGAAAATCTGTGATAAGCCTTTGGCATGACTTTCCTATCCCCAAGAGGTCTTTTAAAAGTTCAGTCTGAGACTCCTTATAAAAGTTTCAGCAAAGCCAAAAAAAAAAATTCTATATGATCAACTATAGTTATATAAAACATCAGGCCAAGTTTACTGAGACTAGACTTATTTTGCAAACAAATTGGTCTTAATTTGGTTATATTTGGTAGAAATGAGATTAATTTTAGAGAGAAAAATATTATGTTTCAGTGAATATTAAATTCCAGTTTTGTTAATGGAGGTTTGTATTTACTAAGACTCACTTCCCAGATAGTTCCTTGCTGTTATGTTATATTAATATAAAATTTAATTGAATTATTAAAAGGACACTCTATGTTTGTTCCTGAAGCTTATCTTGGTGATCTACTTTTGGATGAAGATCAGATGCCCCATGACCTACAACCTGGGGATTATGAATACCAGAAAAGACATAATTGAAAGGACTATCTACAACCTAGATGGAAAGAGCCTTAGCAGATACTCTCTTTTTTTTTTTTTTTTAAACATCTTTATTGAAGTATAATTGCTTCACAGTGGTGTGTTAGTTTCTGCTTTATAACAAAGTGAATCAGCTACACATATACACACGTTCCCATATCTCCTCCCTCCTGCATCTCCCTCCCTCCCACCGTCCCCATCCCACCCCCCCCAGGCGGTCACAAAGCACCGAGCTGATCTCCCTGTGCTATGCGGCTGCTTCCCACTAGCTATCTATTTTACATTTGGTAGTGTATATATGTCCATGACACTCTCTCACCCTGTCACATCTCACCGCTCCCTCTCCCCATATCCTCAAGTCCATTCTTTAGTATGTCTGTGTCTTTATTCCCATCTTGCCACTAGGTTCTTCATGACATTTTTTTTTCCCTTAGATTCCATATATATGTGTTAGCATACTGTATTTGTTTTTCTCTTTCTGACTTACTTCACTCTGTATGACAGACTCTAACTCCATCCACCTCATTACAAATACCTCCATTTCATTTCTTTTTATGGCTGAGTAATATTCCATTGTATATATGTGCCACATCTTCTTTATCCATTCATCCGATGATGGACACTTAGGTTGCTTCCATGTCCTGGCTATTGTAAGTAGAGCTGCAATGAACATTTTGGTACATGACTCTTTTTGAATTATGGTTTTCTCAGGGAATATGCCCAGTAGTGGGATTGCTAGGTCGTATGGTAGTTCTATTTGTAGTTTTTTAAGGAAACTCCATACTGTTCTCCATAGTGGCTGTACCAATTTACATTCCCACCAACAGTGCAAGAGGGTTCCCTTTTCTCCACACCCTCTACAGCATTTATTGTTTGTAGATTTTTTGATGATGGCCATTCTGACTGGTGTGACATGATACCTCATTGTAGTTTTGATTTGCATTTCTCTAATGATTAATGATGTTGAGCATTCTTTCATGTGTCTGTTGGCCATCTGTATATCTTCTTTGGAGAAATGTCTATTTAGGTCTTCTGCCCATTTTTGGATTGGGTTGTTTGTTTATTTGTTATTGACCTGCATGAGCTGCTTGTAAATCTTGGAGATTAATCCTTGGTCAGTTGCTTCATTTGCAAATATGTTCTCCCATTCTAAGGGTGGCCTTTTGGTCTTGTTTATGGTTTCCTTTGCTGTGCAAAAGCTTTTGAGTTTCATTAGGTCCCATTTGTTTATTTGTGTTTTTATTTCCATTTCTCTAGGAGCTGGGTCAAAAAGGATCTTGCTGTGATTTATGTCATAGTGTGTTCTGCCTATGTTTTCCTCTAAGAGTTTGATAGTGTCTGGCTTTACACTTAGGTCTTTAATCCATTTTGAGTTTATTTTTGTGCATGGTGTCAGGGAGTGTTCTAATTTCATACTTTTACATGTACCTGTCCAATTTTCCCAGCACCACTTATTGAAGAGGCTGTCTTTTCTCCACTGTATATGCTTGCCTCCTTTATCAAAGATAAGGTGACCATATGTGCATGGATTTATCTCTGGGCTTTCTATCCTGTTCCATTGATCTATATTTCTGTTTTTGTGCCAGTACAAAACTGTCTTGATTACTGTAGCTTTGTAATATAGTCTGAAGTCAGGGAGCCTGATTCCCCCAGCTCCATTTTTCGTTCTCAAGATTGCTTTGGCTATTCGGGGTCTTTTGTGTCTCCATACAAATTGTGAAATTTTTTGTTCTACTTCTGTGAAAAATGCCAGTGGTAGTTTGATAAGGATTGCATTGAATCTGTAGATTGCTTTGGGTAGTAGAGTCATTTTCACAATGTTGATTCTTCCAATCCAACAACATGGTATATCTCTCCATCTATTTGTATCATCTTTAATTTCTTTCATCAGTTTCCTATAATTTTCTGCATACAGGTCTTTTGTCTCCTTAGGTAGGTTTATTCCTAGATATTTTATTCTTTTTGTTGTAATGGTAAACGGAAGTGTTTTCTTAATTTCACTTTCAGATTTTTCATCATTAGTATATAGGAATGCAAGAGATTTCTGTGCATTAATTTTGTATCCTGCTACTTTACCAAATTCATTGATTAGCTCTAGTAGTTTTCTGGTGGCAGTTTTAGGATTCTCTATGTATAGTATCATGTCATCTGCAAACAGTGACAGCTTTACTTCTTCTTTTCCGATTTGGATTCCTTTTATTTCTTTGTCTTCTCTGATTGCTGTGGCTAACACTTCCAAAACTATGTTGAATAATAGTGGTGAGAGTGGGCAACCTTGTCTTGTTCCTGATCTTAGTGGAAATGGTTTCAGTTTTTCACCATTGAGGACAATGTTGGCTGTGGGTTTGTCATATATGGCCTTTATTATGATGAGGAAAGTTCCCTCTACGCCTACTTTCTGCAGGGCTTTTATCATAAATGGGTGTTGAATTTTGTCAAAAGCTTTCTCTGCATCTATTGAGATGATCATATGGTTTTTCTCCTTCAATTTGTTAATATGATGTATCACGTTGATTGATTTGCATATATTGAAGAATCCTTGCATTCCTGGAATAAACCCCACTTGATCATGGTGTATAATCCTTTTAATGTGCTGTTGGATTCTGTTTGCTAGTATTTTGTTGAGGATTTTTGCATCTATGTTCATCAGTGATATTGGCCTGTCGTTTTCTTTCTTTGTGACATCTTTGTCTGGTTTTGGTATCAGGGTGATGGTGGCCTCATAGAATGAGTTGGGGAGTGTTCCTCCCTCTGCAATATTTTGGAAGAGTTTGAGAAGGATAGGTGTTAGCTCTTCTCTAAATGTTTGATAGAATTTGCCTGTGAAGCCATCTGGTCCTGGGCTTTTGTTTGTTGGAAGATTTTTAATCACAGTTTCAATTTCAGTGCTTGTGATTGGTCTGTTCATATTTTCTATTTCTTCCTGGTTCAGTCTCGGTAGGTGGTGCATTTCTAAGAATCTGTCCATTTCTTCCAGGTTGTCCATTTTATTGGCATAGAGTTGCTTGTATTAATCTCTCATGATCGTTTGTATTTCTGCAGTGTCAGTGGTTACTTCTCCTTTTTCATTTTTAATTCTATTGATTTGGGTCTTCTCCCTTTTTCTCTTGATGAGTCTGGCTAATGGTTTATCAATTTTGTTTATCTTCTCAAAGAACCAGCTTTTAGTTTCATTGGTTTCTGCTAATGTTTCCTTCATTTCTTTTTCATTTATTTCTGATCTGATCTTTATGATTTCTTTCCTTCTGCTAACTTTGGGGTTTTTTTGTTCTTCTTTCTCTAATTGCTTTAGGTGCAAGGTTAAGTTGTTTATTCGAGATGTTTCCTGTTTCTAGATGTAGGCTTGTATTGCTATAAACTTCCCTCTTGGCACTGCTTTTGCTGCATCCCATAGGTTTTGGGTCGTCGTATCTCCATTGTCATTTGTTTCTAGGTATTTTTTGATTTCCCCTTTGATTTCTTCAGTGATCACTTCGTTATTAAGTAGTGTATTGTGTAGCCTCCATGTGTTTCTATTTTTTACAGATCTTTTCCTGTAATTGATATCTAGTCTCATAGCGTTGTGGTTGGAAAAGATACTTGATACGATTTCCATTTTCTTAAATTTACCAAGGCTTGATTTGTGACCCAAGATATGATCTATCCTGGAGAATGTTCCATGAACACTTGAGAAAAATGTGTATTCTGTTGTTTTTGGGTGGAATGTCCTATAAATATCAATTAAGTCCATCTTGTTTAATGTATCATTTAAAGCTTGTGTTTCCTTATTTATTTTCATTTTGGATGATCTGTCCATTGGTGAAAGTGGGGTGTTAAAGTCCCCTACTATGATTGTGTTACTGTTGATTTCCCCTTTTATGGCTGTTAGTATTTGCCTTATGTATTGAGGTGTTCCTATGTTGGCTGCATAAATATTTACAATTGTTATACCTTCCTCTTGGATCGATCCCTTGATCATTATATAGTGTCCTTCTTTGTCTCTTGTAATAGTCTTTATTTTAAAGTCTATTTTATCTGATATGAGAATTGCTACTCCAGCTTTCTTTTGATTTCCATTTGCATGGAATATCTTTTTCCATCCCCTCACTTTCAGTCTGTATGTGTCTCTAGGTCTGAAGTGGGTCTCTTGTAGACAGCATATATATGGGTCTTGCTTTTGTATCCATTCTGCCAGTCTGTGTCTTTTGGTGGGAGCATTTAAACCATTTACATTTAAGGTAATTATCGATATGTATGTTCCTATTCCCATTTTCTTAAATATTTTGTGTTTGTTAGTGTAGGTGTTTTCCTTCTCTTGTGTTTCTTGCCTAGAGAAGTTCCTTTAGCATTTGTTGTAAAGCTGGTTTGGTGGTGCTGAACTCTCTCAGCTTTTGCTTGTCTGTTAAAGTTTTAATTTCTCCATCAAATCTGAATGAGATCCTTGCTGGGTAGAGTAATCTTGGTTGTAGGTTTTTCTCCTTCATGACTTTAAGTATATCCTGCCACTCCTTTCTGGCTTGCAGAGTTTCTGCTGAAAGATCAGCTGTTAACCTTATGGGGATTCCCTTGTGTGTTATTTGTTGTTTTTCCCTTGCTGCTTTTAATATGTTTTCTTTATATTTAATTTTTGATAGTTTGATTAATATGTGTCTTGGTGTGTTTCTCCTTGGATTTATCCTGTATGGGACTCTCTGTGCTTCCAGGACTTGATTAACTATTTCCTTTCCCATATTAGGGAAGTTTTCAACTATAATCTCTTCAAATATTTTCTCAGTCCCTTTCTTTTTCTCTTCTTCTTCTGGGACCCCTATAATTCGAATGTTGGTGCATTTAGTTTTGTCCCAGAGGTCTCTGAGACTGTCCTCAGTTCTTTTCATTCTTTTTTCTTTATCCTGCTCTGCAGTAGTTATTTCCACTATTTTATCTTCCAGGTCACTTATCCGTTCTTCTGCCTCAGTTATTCTGCTATTGATCCCATCTAGAGTATTTTTAATTTCATTTATTGTGTTTTTCATCGTTGCTTGGTTCCTCTTTAGTTCTTCCACATCCTTGTTAAATGTTTCTTGCATTTTGTCTATTCTATTTCGAAGATTTTGGATCATCTTTACTATCATTATTCTGAATTCTTTTTCAGGTAGACTGCCTATTTCCTCTTCATTTGTTAGGTCTGGTGTGTTTTGACCCTGCTCCTTCACCTGCTGTGTGGTTTTTTTGTCTTCTCATTTTGCTTATCTTACTGTGTTTGGGGTCTCCTTTTCACAGGCTGCAAGTTCATAGTTCCCGTTGTTTTTGGTATCTGTCCCCAGTGGCTAAGGTTGGTTCAGTGGGTTGTGTAGGCTTCCTGGTTGAGGGGACTAATGCCTGTGTTCTGGTGGGCACGTCCACGTCAGGTGGTGTGTTTTGGGGTGTCTGTGGCCTTATTATGATTTTAGGCAGCCTCTCTGCTAATGGATGGGGCTGTGTTCCTGTCTTGCTAGTTGTTTGGCATAGGGTGTCCAGCACTGTAGCTTGTTGGTTGTTGAGTGAAGCTGGGTCTTGATGTTGAGATGGAGATCTCTGAGAGATTTTCGCCATTTAGTATTACATGGAACTGGGAGGTCTCTTGTGGGCCAGTGTCCTGAAGTTGGCTATCCCACCTCAGAGGCACAGCCCTGATGCCTGGCTGGAGCACCAAGAGCCTTTCATCCACACGGCTCAGAATAAAGGGGTGAAAAAAATAGAAAGAAAGAAAGAGGGTAAAATAAAATAAAATAAAGCTATTACAATAAAAAATAAGAAAAAATTATTAAGAATAAATGTATTCAGAAAAATTTTTTTTTAATTTTTAAAAATATTTATTAATTTTTTATAGTAAAAAATAAGAAAAAAATTATTAAGAAAAAAAAATTTTAATTTTTTAAAATAAAAAATATGAAAAAACTTATTAAATTTTTTTTAATTTCTAAAAATAGAAAATAAGGAAAAAATTATTAAGAAAACATTTATTAGGAAAAAAAATTTTTTTAAGTAAAAAAAAAAAAAAAAAAAAAAAAAAAAACCACGGACGGACCTAGCAGATACTCTTAACTAGCTCACTCACAGTGAAACTGCAGGGAATTGACACAGTTTAATTTCCATTCACAAAAGACCCCTGCTTTGGACTGGCCTATAGAGAGGACAGCTGACCTCAAAATCACCTTAAAACCATGCCCAAACAGAGGAGAAACTACACTCCTACTAGGACAAGAAGAAGATGACATCAGAAGTAGACAGCTAGCCCAAGATCCTCGACCTGACTCATATGATCATTTATAATTTTTTTCTTAACTTGGACTCTTGAATATGAATCATATGTTTTCCTATTGTGGGCACCATCCTATGCTAGTTTTAAAAATCAATCCCATTGTTGGGTTTATGGCCAATTGCTTGTGTCTAGTACTTCTGGGTTACCTTTGGTGAACTTCTCCACTTCAAGGCTCTAATTGGTTGGCCCTTAAGAAATTTATTCTAGAAAAAACAAATTATAGTCCTGTTTAGGCCACTATTGATATTACTAGGTGGGATTACCCTCACCTGGTCAATTAATAATACCTGCTCTGACCCTGGCCATAAATATGAATTTTCCTCTATCACTCAAGCTCAATCAGAGCAACAAGCAAAATTTCAGCCAAGGAATAAAACCTCCTACAATTATGGGATGGATTTATGTAGTTAACACCAGACTATGGTAATTTAAATTTAAAGACTCCTCTATGTTGGGAACAATTAAATCATATTAAGGATAATCAGTCTAGTAACACTAGGAGACTGGGCTGGGTGCCTTGTGGACAATGCCAGTATATAATTTCCCTTAAAGATAAGGACTGGTACAGAACAGACTAAGTCAAATGACCTGGGATATGCTGGATGGCACTTAATGAAAGTTCTTGACCTAAATTCTTATTTATGACCTTACTAATACTGCTAGCTATATTATTTTCTATATTGCCTGTTTCAGAAAATTGTTGTTTCTTACATTACCAAATGTGTGACTGAGCCTCTGACAAAATTGTGATATTATATAGTTCCATATGAGATCAATGATTGTAATAGTATAACCCTAGATATGGGAAGAAGCAACAAGAGGGAATATTTTTCTGGACCATAAGAGACTAGTAAGACAGGTGGTACAGAGAATTTTGGCTACTGTTAACAAGTCCTAGTTCAGTCATAGCACATTGAGTGGCTTATCAGTGAAATCTTTGCCAGACCTGAGAATAAGCATTCCTAGCACCATGGGACAAAATGGTCATGAAATACTCCCCAAACCATTGTTGAATTTATGACCATGAAGGGGCCCTCCTGACCGGAAATTTGCACTTACCATCTACCTCTACAAAGATTAAATCATGAACTGCTGCAGCTGCTGACTTTTAACACCCACTAAAAGGGGATCAGGGTGGAGATCAGGAATGAGGTACTCACTCTGTGCACTGGGATAAACTGGCAGAATAGGTCTTCAGATAGTTAGATACTTTTAAGAGATTTTGTGAGCCAAAATTCTTGCATCTTCTCATACCTAGAGAAACACTAACATTATTAATGGTGACATCTGCTTTGGCTATTAAGGAGAAAATTACAATTAAAAATCAAAATGGAGTACCTATGGTTCAGACATGCAAGGTAATATTAGGTAACACTATGGGTGTGATTTCAGAGGAGTCCTTGTATTGCTGAGAAATTAGATTTTATGAGCTGTATCAGACTTGACGTCACCAGCCATCCTTTTTTCTTTTTTTTCTTAGTATACTATTTATTTTTTTTAACATCTTTATTGGAGTATAGTTGATTTACAACGGTGTGTTAGTTTCTGCTTTATAACAAAGTGAATCAGCTATACATATACATATATCCTCATATCTCTTCCCTCTTGCGTTTCCCTCCCACCCTCCCTATCCCACCACTCTAAGTGGTCACAAAGCACTTAGCTTGTCTCCCTGTGCTATGTGGCTGCTTCCCACTAGCTATCTGTTTTACACTTGGTAATGTATATATGTCAATGCAACTCTTTCACTTCGTCCCAGCTTACCCTTCCCTCTCCCCTTGTCCTCAAGTCCATTCTCTATGTCTGCATCTTTATTCCTGCCCTTCCCCTAGGTTCTTCAGAACTTTTTTTTTTTTTAAGATTCCATATATATGTGTTAGCATGCGGTATTTGTTTTTCTCTTTCTGACTTACTTCACTCTGTATGACAGACTCTAAGTCCATCCACCTCACTACAAATAACTCAATTTCGTTTTTTTATGGCTGAGTAATATTCCATAGTATATATGTGCCACACCTTCTTTATCCATTCATCTGTTGATGGGCACTTAGGTTTCTTCCATGTCCTGGTTATTGTAAATAGTGTGTCACCAGCCATTCTTAAGACACCAGCTGGCAACTGGTAGCTGCAACCTTTCGTTTTCATGGTCTCCTCTCATAACTATTACATTTTTTAGATGATAAAATTGTTTTAGATCATATGTTAACAAAGGGAGAAAACACATGTGTGGTGACCAATAGCACCTGTTATTTATGTGTTAATAACACATCAAAGGTTAAAACCTACTTAGGTAAAATTAGACAACTGGCTACCTGGCTACAAGTGTCCCCAAAGTACAAGGTCCAGACTGGGTTTCATGCTTATTCTCCTGAAAAGAAATGAGATCTATTTTGTCTATTAACATTCAAGTTGGCACACCTCCAACTACTTCTAACTGTGTCTGTTACACCTACATCAATTACACTGGGTTAATAGAAGAGGACATCAAAAATATATATGACCATGCCAAATGGCTCCATTCTTTTGTACAGGATAACCCAAGTTCTAACTTTATCTGAACCAGGATCAAAGTTGCTACCAAACGTGACCTGGTTCTTACTCCTGCTTGGGCCCCTGGTTACAATAATTCTTTTTTTGATCTTTGGTCCCTGCCTTCTTAATCTACTTACTTAGTTTGTCCTTTCTAATGACACAACGGTTTCCCAGACAAGATGACAGTGATGCAGAGATTCCGGCCAGTCCTTGGAACAGATCCTGCTGAAATAACAGCAGAAGTCACCCTGGGTCCCTTAATGAGACAGGGTGAGAGCTCCATGACCCCAGCTAGGTAGGGTCTACTAACCCCATGCTGGCCTGAAGAAATTACAGAAGACAGGCCTTCACTCTTTTTCTTCCCAATAAAGATTTATTGGGGTCTATGTCTCTCAGGGGGGATTTGAGGCAGGAGACAGATGGGCCCCAGGCTGAGCAGCTGGAGTTTGTCCCCTGTGGACAGATACTCCAAGATAAAGATAATACCAGGAGTGAGGAGGAGCTGAACCCTGCCCACATAAGAGATATTCTTCGGATCAAGAATACCTTCCTGACTATGCACATGCAGAAAGGCTCCTCAGAGGTCAAAAAGGGAGGGGGCACCACCCCATAGTACGTTATGTCAACCTACCCATAGGCCTTTTCACCAGAATTCATCTTGGCTAAGAGATGCGCATGCACACATGGTAGGACCCTGAGATAAACCAAATACTGACTCAGAGCCAGAAAAAGCAAGATGATTGGCCAAAGGAAACCTGGAAGAAATACCCCATATAAGTGACTCAAACTACCACATAGGGGTGACTCTCTCTCTGAGCCCACCCATGAGAGTCTACTCACACATACTCTTTTTCCTCCTAATAAACACTTTACTTGTTTCACTACTTTCCATCACTTTGTAGAAATTCATTTCTACAAAGCCAACAGTCCAGGGCCTCGTCAGTGGCTGTAGTGGTCTAGTGGCTAGGATTCAGCACTCTCTTTGCCATAGCCTGACTTCAGTCTCTGGCCAAGGAACCAAAATCCTGCTTCAAGCTGCTGCAAGCAGAGGTCACCCAAGACCAGAATTAGCATCAAACTCCATAGGTTTAAGGGTTCCCATAAGACTGCTTTCATTTCAAATGCCAGCCTCAATTCTAAGAACCAACAGACCAGCTATAAATTAGAGAATTCCCACAACTCGTTCAGGTTCAACAATTCACTAAAATAACTCACAGAACTCACTCAGAGCACTATACTTTCTATTGCAGTATTATTATAAAGGTTACACATAAAACAAGATCTGAAGTGTCCCAGACATAAAGCCTTTATGCCCTCTCTCTGTGGAGTCAGGACATATCACCCTCCCTGTATATCAGTGTGTTCACGAACCTGGAAGTTCTACCAAGTCTTGTGTCTAGAGTTTGTATTGGGCATGTAAGCATGATTAATTAAATCATTGACTAAGTGATTGAATTCAATCTCCAGCACCCCCTCCTCTCTTTGAATGTCAGGTTGGTCCAAAATTTCAAACTTCTAATCATATACTTGGTCTTTATGGTGTCCAGCCCTCACCCTGAAACTATCTAGGAGCTTATCTTTTTATTTCATTAACATAAAAAGGACTCCTATCACTCAGGAAATTCTAAAGGTTCTAGGGGCTTTGTGCCAGAAATTCCATAGGAACAAAAACTGGATATATTTTTTCATTATACCATACCATTGCTCTATCATGGACCATATTATATCACTTACTATTTTAGCAGGGTTTTTTTTTTTCATTTTTTATTATTTTTTATTTATTTTTGGCTGTGTTGGGTCTTCGTTTCTGTGCGAGGGCTTTCTCTAGTTGTGGCAAGCGGGGGCCACTCATCATCGCGGTGCACGGGCCTCTCACTATAGCGGTCTCTCTTGTTGCGGAGCACAGGCTTCAGACGCGCATGCTCAGTAATTGTGGCTCACGGGACCAGTTGCTCCGCAGCATGTGGGATCCTCCCAGACCAGGGCTCGAACCCGTGTCCCCTGCATTGGCAGGCAGACTTTCAACCACTGCGCCACCAGGGAAGCCCCGCTTACTATTTTAAAAAAACTTTTTTACTTATTCAACTAACACAATGTGTCAGAAATAAAAATGGTGCAAGTAACATCCATATACTCATTATTCAGTTTCATCCACTGTTAACATTTAACCCCATTTGACTACTTTATTATTTTATCTCTCCTTCCTTCATCTCCATACACACACACTCACACACATTTTTTCCCCAGGATCATTTCAGGGTACGTTACATGCATCATCTATACTACTTTTAAGGTTATGATAAAAGATTTATCTGTATAAAAGATTACCGTTGTTCATGCAAATGTGATTACATTCATCAAAGCAATTATTTTTCTATTTTGTATTGTTGATAGTGTAGGGAAGTGAAACTTGCCTCCTAAAAATGTCTGTTTGGCATGCAGATTATTTTGAGCTGAAAACAATAGAGGCCTAAAAGTCTCAGGAAGAAACTCTGACTTTCCCCCTAACTGTCTAAAAGAGTGTAGATAGAGGACATATTCCAGGAAGGGAAGTATTACCATAGGTAACTATAATACGAATTAGGTATGGTAGACAGTGAGGAACCTAGCAAAATCTGTTTGTTAAAATTCTTCTCTGTGTCCCATTGTCTCTGCCTAGCTTAGCAGACATTTATTTACCAAACATTTACTTTTCTATCTCCATGTCAGTTGCCTGCCTACCTTCTGGGGCCCCAAACCCCTACCCCCAACATCCTCTTTTGTCTTTAGCTGAAGATGGTATTTAAGATGAGGGCTTTGTCTATTTTAGTGAGTTACTCAGTTTTTCTGGGTCTCTCGCACATATACATGCTATTAAACTTTGTTTGATTTTCTCCTGTTAATCCATCTCATGTCAATTTAACTATTATGTTATCCAGAAGAACATAGAAGAACAAAGAAAATTCCTTCTTCCCTGACAGGATGGTAGGTAAAGTGTTATTATTTTATATAGAGATTCCTAGAACCCACTCCCTACTATTCTGACTTGTAGGCCCTTAAGGATCCAGGCACCTCTATTTTTAAAAAAATACTTATACTTTCTCCTGGCCCAAGTAATCTTTTAAAATATGCTTTAAGTAGAATGATGTTTTTAAATTATCCACCTATCTGTTATCAAGTTTATCCAGCACTCAGTAAATATTTTCTAAAGGGAAATGTTTCAGAAAGGAAATTATTTAATGAAGTTCCCTTGATCTTGTATTATACAAATACTGATGAATTACATTATATTCACTTTATACTGAATTCTCCCTTATAATGAAAAATGACAGATACTAGTAGCTTCCTGTATATTCTTTATAGTCAAAAATACTATACACAAGCATTTTTAACTTAGTTTAATTTCTACCTAAGGCTAGATTCCCTAGAAGAAAAACCTAAGGCAAATATTCAAGTCCATGTGATATTTTTTAAGGCAGTGCCTTCAGAAGAAAGAGTATGAAGGAAGCAGGACAGGGCAAGGAAAGAGGCTTGCCCAATATGTGTCTCAGCTGGAGTCTAGCTTTAGCCTAATCTCCATAGGAGCTCTGGAGCATAAGTTCTACTACACAGAGAAAAGACCAAAAGCAAGAAAGTTGGCCATTTTTATTTTTATGCCAATCAGTCATTGATAACACCAATTACTGGGATAGGGAATACAACCTCCCAGGCAAGGCAGCTGCCATTTGGCTGAGGGCAATTTTCTAGAGAAGAGGGTTTCTGTGAGCATTAGCAACCAACATTCACAGCAGCTGGGAGAGCAGGCGCATCAGCTTGGTAAAGGAGATCCAGGAAGGGAATTGTCGACTTAAAAAAATGCACAACGTGAGAGTTATGAGGTAAGTTTTATTTGGGGCAAAATGAGAACTGCAGCCCGGGAGACATTTCAGAGAGCTCTGAGAAACTGTTCCAAAGAGGTAGGGGGGAAGGTTAGTATATATGTGACTTTGGTGAAGGGGGAATACATGCAATCAAGCACATATTTTTTGTAGAACATTTCTGCTAGTATTGTGAAGGTCTCCTAGTCACGAGAAGCAGACGTCACCATGAAGGATTTTAGTGTTTTTTCTAGATATGAGGAGATACAACAATTGGGCTCATAAAATCAGCTCCTAAAAATATCTAACTATCTCTAACTATCTGAAGACCTGTTCTGCCAGTTTTTCCCAAAGCACAGAGTGCCTCATTTCAGTTCTCAATCCTGAAATCCTTCCAGGGGGGTGTTGAAAATCAGCAGCTGCAGCAGCACATAATTTAATCCTTGTAGAGGTAGATGGCAAGTGCCAATGACGAGTGCCAATTGTAGTTGACAGGACCCCCTCATACTCATAAATTCGACCATGCTTTGGGAGACATTTCATGACCATTTGTCCCACGGTGCTAGGAAGGCTCATTCCTAGGTCTGGCGAAGATTTCGTGGATAGGCCACTCAATGTGCTATTACTGGGCTAGGTCTTATCAACAAAGGTCTCTGGACCACCTGTATTCCTAGTCTGTTATGGTCCAGGAAAAAAATTCCCTCTTCTTGCATCTTCCCATATCTAGAGTTACACTATAACAATCATTGATCGCATACAGAACTATATATTTGATCGCCTGTTTCAAGTCACCTAGTCATCATTATTTTTGTTGGCGGCTCAGTCACACATTTGGTAATACAAGAAAAAGCAATCTTGTAAAACAGGCAAAATACAAATAACATAGTATTATTAAACAGTAACAGTATTATTAAAGCCATAAGAAAGAATTAAACCAAGAACTTCCATTAAGTTCAGACCAGTATATCCTCAGGTCGTCTGACTTAGCCTGTTCTGTACCAATCCTTATCTTTCAGGGAAATGATATATTGGTGCTGTCTGTAAAGCTCCCGCCTAATTTCCTAGTTACTAGGCTGGTTATCTCAGTATAATTTAATTGTTCCCAAGATAAACAGGGGCCTTAAAACTTAAGTAACCATAGCCTGGTGTTAACCACATAAAGCCATCCCATAATTGTGGGAGGTTTTATTCCTTGGCTGAAATATTGCTTGTTGCTCTGATTGAGCTTGAGTTACTTTAGAGGAAAATTCATTTTTATGGTCAGTGTCGGAGCGGGTATTATTAATTGTCTAAGTGTGGGGATCCCATGTAGTAATATAGAGAGTAGCCTGAACAAGACTGAACTTTCTTTCTTCTAAAATAAATTTCCTAAGGGCAATCCAATTAGAGCCTTGGAGTGCAGAAATACACCAAGGTAATCCAGAAGTACTAGATACAGGAAATTGGCCACAAACCCAACAATTGGATTGATTTTTAAAACTAGCATAGGATTGTGTCTATGATAGAGAAACATTTTATTTATATGCAAAGGTCCAAGAATTCAAGAAAACATTATAAAAGATCATATGAATCAGATCCAGCATCTTGGGTAAGAGGTCTAGTTCTGATGTTATCTTCTCATCCTGGTGTGAGTGTACTTTCCTCTGTTTGAGCATTGTTTTAAGGTTAGTTTGAGGTCAGCAGTCCACTTTATAGACCAGTCCTGTGCAAGGGCACTTTTTAAGTGGGAAATATGAAACCAAGAGTGAATTCTTTTTAGTTTTGCTGCACATGAGCTAGTTAAGAGTACCTAGTAGGGGCCTTTCCATCTGGGTTGTAGTGAGTCCTTTAAATGATGTCTTTTCCAATATACATAGTCCTTTGGTTGCAGGTCGTGGGACATCTTATTTTCATCCAAAGATAGATTACTGAGATAAGCTTCAGGAACAAACTTAGAGTGTCCTTTTAATAATTCAATTTAACTTTACATTAATATAACATGATAGCAGGGAACTATACGAGAAGTGAGTCATCGTAGTAAATACAGACCTCCATTAACAAAACTGGGATTTAACATTCACTGAAACATCTTTTTTTTTCTCTAAAATTACCCTTATTTCTACTAAATATAAGCAAATTAAGACTAATTTGTTTGAAAAATAAATCTAGTCTCAATAAACTTGGCCTGATGATTCATATAACTATGATTGATCATAAAGGATTTTTGCTTGCTGAAACTTTTATAAGGAGTCTCAGACTGGACTTTTAAAAGACCTATTGCACAGCAAAGTAAACCATAAATAAGATGAAAAGACAACCCTCAGAATGGGAAAAAATATTTGCAAATGAAGCAACTGACAAAGGATTAATCTCAAAAATATACAAACAGCTCATGGAGCTCATTACCAGAAAACAAATGACCTAATTAAAAAATAGGTGGAAGACCTAAATAGACATTTCACCAAAGAAGACATACAGATGGCCAAGAGATACATGAAAATATGCTCAAAATCACTATTTATTAGAGAAACGCAAATCAAAACTACAATGAGGTATCACTTCACACCAGTCAGAATGGCCATCATCAAAAAATCTACAAACAATAAATGCTGGAGAGGGTGTGGAGAAAAGGGAACCCTTTTGCACTGTTGGTGGGAATGTAAATTGATACAGCCACTATGGAGAACAGTATGGAGGTTCCTTAAAAAACTAAAAAATAGAACTACCACATGACCCAGCGCTCCCACTACTGGGCATATACCCTGAGAAAACTATAATTCAAAAGGACACATGAACCCCAATGTTCATCGCAGCACTATTTACAATAGCCAGAACATGATAACAACCTAAATGTCCAATGACAGATGAATGGATAAAGAAGATGTTGTACATATATACAAGGAAATGTTACTCAGCCATAAAAAGGAATGAAATTGGGTCAATTGTAGAGATGTGGATGGAGCTAGAGTCTGTCATACAGGGTTAAGTAAGCCAGAAAGAGAAAAACAAATATTGTATATTAATGCATATATGTGGAATCTAGAAAAAGGGTACAGATGAACCTATTTGTAGGGTAGGAATAGAGACGTACACATAGAGAACATACTTGTGGACATGGGGGGAAGGGGAGGGTGGGATGAATTGGGAGATTAGGTTTGACATAAATACACTACCATGTGTAAAATAGATAGCTAGTGGGAACCTGCTGTATAGCACAAGGAGCTCAGCTCCGTGCTCTGTGACTACCTAGATGGGTGGGATCAGGGGGTGGGAGGGAGGTCCAAGAGGGAGAGGATATAGGTATACATATAGTTGATTCATTTCATTGTACAGCAGAAACTAACACAACATTGTAAAACAATTTTACTCCAATAAAAATAAAATAAAATAAAATAAAATAAAAAATACCTCTCAGGGCTAGGAAAATCACGCCAAGAGCTTATCACAGATTTTGCCTAACAGAGCTAGGTGAATTCCTCCCTTTTCAAGGTCCCCAAAATACCCTGAGTTTTCTATACGTGTTAGTGAGGTAGCCTTCCTAATTCATCTGATAAAGTTGCTGGGAACCTAAGAGTTTCCAATGTCTGGAGGGAACAGATAGAGAGAAAAGATAAATGTTTCAATCTTACTTACAAATGTATAAGGTAAACCTTCCTTAGGGGAAGGTTTTCCTTACACCTGGAAAGCACAGATTTAAGCCAGTAATTTTTCAGATAGAAACCATAAAATTTATAACCATATTCACCAGTTCACTCAGTCCTATGTAAATAATGATTTTTGTTAACAGCTTTATGAAGCCATCAGGTTTTTCATTAGAATTCTTCAATTTCTTACCCAGTTCAGGGACTTCCCTAGTGGCACAGTGGTTAAGAATCTGCCTGCCAATGCAGGGGACACGGGTTTGAGCCCTGGTCCAGAAAGATCCCACATGCCGTGGAGCAACTAAGCCCACGAACCACAACTACTGAGCCTAAGTGCCACAACTACTGAAGCCCTTGCACCTAGAGCCCATGCTCCACAACAAGAGAAGCCACCGCAATGAGAAGCCTGCGCACTGCAATGAAGAGTAGCTCCCACTCACCACAACTGGAGAAAACCCACGCGCAGCAACAAGATCCAACGCAGCCAAAAATAAAAGAATACAAAAAATAAAAAAATTTCTTATCCAGTTCAGCATTACGGTCTGAAAGTCAGAAAGTTGTATTTATCCAAAAGTCTTTCTATAAATCTTGAAGAGGAAACATTTTTGCAAAGGCATTAGAGTGAAACCATAAGTGTCTATAGTGACAAAAGACTTAAGGCACGTTTAAAGCATCAGCATAACACAGGGAGATCAGCTTGGTGCTTTGTGATGACCTAGAAGGGTGGAATAGGGAGGGTGGGAGAGAGGCTCAAGAGGGAGGGGATATGGGGATATATGTATGCATATACATATGTATGCATATGGTTCATTCACTTTGTTGTACAACAGAAACTAACACAGTATTGTGAAGCAATTATACTCCAATAAAGATCTATTTTAAAAAATCTGCTTACAATGCAATGCAACTGGCAAAGTAACTTGGTTAATGCTGTGACATACAACATTTTAAGATAATAACTAGAATTATGACTGATAACATTTTACCGGGACATGCCAGTATTTTAGGAACTCCATATAATTTTTAGAATATCTATATTAATAACATTTATCATACACTACAACCTAAGAAGATTTATTACTCATTTGACAATACTTCCCATGTAACTTAAGGTACCAAATAAACCTAGTTTATAAGTCTATTTGGGATGTTTCAGGGGCCCTTTGAAGCATCCCAAAGTTAGCTAGAGGTCAAAAGGACTTTATTAGAATTTGATTTAGGAAGTTTTGTCAAAAAATATCAAAGTGTTTAGAACACTCAGTCATTTAGGATCACAGGCCACTGTGAAACAATAGTTATTCACTTAGCCAAAGTAACAATAAAACACTTTAAAGACAAATACAGAACGGATCACTTAAAAGGTAAGGAAACTTAAAATCTGTTATCAAAGGCAGTTCAACATTTTAAGAAATCATGTCCTCTTAAGAGAGAGAAAAGCCAAATTCAAGTTTTGCACCCACTTACTTTTAAAATTCATTTACTCATTAAATTTATTTTAAACTTAGTCAATCCTGATCATGCACAAAACTCTTTTCTCGGGGTCCACTTTCCACAAACACTTTTGTCACTTTCCTTATCCATCACTTTATTTTCCCATTCAGAAAGAGCCACCTGTAAGTCAGACCTACATTCTTTTCCCTTAGTAAAATGCAATTCCATTCTTCATGCCTTCTTTACTGAAAACACACATCCTACTTTCCTTAAGCAACCATGAACTGTCCTTTATATTAGCATTTTGTAGATTGGTGAACATAAATACCAGTGATAATTTCTAAAAACATTTGCTTACTTTAGAGAACATGGCACCAAACATATTCATTAATAATCCAAGTTATCTTTAGTTTCTCTGTAAGAGGAAGCCAGCATTCAGTAATTAATGTTTCAGTATCTTATTTGGGAATGACCTAGCTATTCAAGAAGTTTCCATCACTTCACTTAATTTAACACAACTCTAGAATTTCAAGTTACCAGAATCTGGAGAAACTATTTTAGATAGACATTCCTAAAGCATAACTATTCTTTTTTTTTAATTTTTGTTAATTTAAGTGTTTATTTATATGCCTCTGAGAACGTTTTCAGAACTGCTGTTGTCACTGAAGGGTACATATTAAGAGAAAGTGCCTAATTAGAGATTAGTTGTTTTTTTTTTTTTTTTTTAACATCTTTATTGGAGTATAATTGCTTTACAATGGTGTGTTAGTTTCTGCTTTATAACAAAGTGACTCAGTTATACATATACTTTTGTTCCCATATCTCTTCCCTCTTGCATATCACTGCCTCCCACCCTCCCTATCCCACCATTCTAGGTGGTCACAAAGCACCGAGCTGATCTCCCTGTGCTATGCGGCTGTTTCCCACTAGCTATCCATTTTACATTTGGTAGTGTATATATGTCCATGACACTCTCTCACCCTGTCACATCTCACCCCTCCCCCTCCCCATATCCTCAAGTCCATTCTCTAGTAGGTCTGTGTCTTTATTCCCGTCTTGCCACTAGGTTCTTCATGACCATTTTTTTTTTTCCCTTAGATTCCATATATATGTGTTAGCATACTGTATTTGTTTTTCTCTTTCTGACATACTTCACTCTGTATAACAGACTCTAACTCCATCCACCTCATTACAAATACCTTCATTTCATTTCTTTTTATAGCTGAGTAATATTCCATTGTATATATGTGCCACATCTTCTTTATCCATTCATCCGATGATGGACACTTAGGTTGCTTCCATGTCCTGGCTATTGTAAATAGAGCTGCAATGAACATTTTGGTACATGGCTCTTTTTGACCTATGGTTTTCTCAGGGTATATGCCCAGTAGTGGGATTGCTGGGTCGTATGGTAGTTCTATTTGTAGTTTTTTAAGGAACCTCCATACTGTTCTCCATAGTGGCTGTACCAATTTACATTCCCACCAACAGTGCAAGAGTGTTCCCTTTTCTCCACACCCTCTCCAGCATTTATTGTTTCTAGATTTTTTGATGATGGCCATTCTGACCGGTGTGAGATGATATCTCATTGTAGTTTTGATTTGCATTTCTCTAATGATTAATGATGTTGAGCATTCTTTCATGTGTCTGTTGGCTATCTGTATATCTTGTTTGGAGAAATGTCTATTTAGGTCTTCTGCCCATTTTTGGATTGGGTTGTTTGTTTTTTTGTTATTGAGCTGCATGAGCTGCTTGTAAATTTTGGAGATTAATCCTTGCTCAGTTGTTTCATTTGCAAATATTTTCTCCCATTCTGAGGGTTGTCTTTTGGTCTTGTTTATGGTTTCCTTTGCTGTGCAAAAGCTTTTAAGTTTCATTAGGTCCCATTTGTTTATTTTTGTTTTTATTTCCATTTCTCTAGGAGCTGGGTCAAAAAGGATCTTGCTGTGATTTATGTCATAGTGTGTTCTGCCTATGTTTTCCTCTAAGAGTTTGATAGTGTCTGGCCTTACACTTAGGTCTATAATCCATTTTGAGTTTATTTTTGTGTATGGTGTCAAGGAGTGTTCTAATTTTATACTTTTAAATGTACCTGTCCAATTTTCCCAGCACCATTTATTTATTTATTTATTTATTTATTTTTTTTTTAAACATCTTTATTGAAGTATAATTGCCTTACAATAGTGTGTTAGCTTCTGCTTTATAACAAAGTGAATCAGTTATACATATACAATATGTTCCCATTTCTCTTCCCTCTTGCATCTCCCTCCCTCCCACCCTCCCCATCCCACCCCTCTAGGTGGTCACAAAGCACCGAGCTGATCTCCCTGTGCTATGCGGCTGCTTCCCACTAGCTATCTATTTTACATTTGGTAGTGTATATATGTCCATGACACTCTCTTACCCTGTCACATCTCACCCCACCCCCTCCCCATATCCTCAAGTCCATTCTCTAGTAGGTCTGTGTCTTTATTCCCGTCTTGCCACTAGGTTCTTCATGGCCTTTTTTTTTTTTTTTTCCCTTAGATTCCATATATATGTGTTAGCATACTGTATTTGTTTTTCTCTTTCTGACTTACTTCACTCTGTATGACAGACTCTAACTCCATCCACCTCATTACAAATACCTCCATTTCATTTCTTTTTATGGCTGAGTAATATTCCATTGTATATATGTGCCACATCTTCTTTATCCATTCATCTGTCGATGGACATTTAGGTTGCTTCCAGGTCCTGGCTATTGTAAATAGAGCTGCAATGAACATTGTGGTACATGACACTTTTTGACCTATGGTTTTCTCAGGGTATATGCCCAGTAGTGGGATTGCTGGGTCGTATGGTAGTTCTATTTGTAGTTTTTTAAGGAACCTCCATACTGTTCTCCATAGTGGCTGTATCAATTTACATTCCCACCAACAGTGCAAGAGTGTTCCCTTTCCTCCACACCCTCTCCAGCATTTATTGTTTCTAGATTTTTTGATGATGGCCATTCTGACCGGTGTGAGATGATATCTCATGGCAGTTTTGATTTGCATTTCTCTAATGATTAATGATGTTGAGCATTCTTTCATGTGTCTGTAGGCCATCTGTATATCTTCTTTGGAGAAATGTCTATTTAGGTCTTCTGCCCATTTTTGGATTGGGTTGTTCGTTTTTTTGTTATTGAGCTGCATGAGCTGCTTGTAAATCTTGGAGATTAATCCTTTGTCAGTTGCTTCATTTGCAAATATTTTCTCCCATTCTGAGGGTTGTCTTTTGGTCTTGTTTATGGTTTCCTTTGCTGTGCAAAAGCTTTTAAGTTTCATTAGGTCCCATTTGTTTATTTTTGTTCTTATTTCCATTTCTCTGGGAGCTGGATCAAAAAGAATCTTGCTGTGATGTATGTCATAGAGTGTTCTGCCTATGTTTTCCTCTAAGAGTTTAATAGTGTCTGGCCTTACACTTAGGTCTTTAATCCATTTTGAGTTTATTTTTGTGCATGGTGTCAGGGAGTGTTCTAATTTCATACTTTTACATGTACCTGTCCAATTTTCCCAGCACCACTTATTGAAGAGGCTGTCTTTTCTCCACTGTATATGCTTGCCTCCTTTATCAAAGATAAGGTGACCATATGTGTGTGGGTTTATCTCTGGGCTTTCTATCCTGTTCCATTGATCTATATTTCTGTTTTTGTGCCAGTACCAAACTGTCTTGATTACTGTAGCTTTGTAATACAGTCTGAAGTCAGGGAGCCTGAATCCTCCAGCTGCATTTTTCATTCTCAAGATTGCTATGGCTATTCACAGTCTTTTGAGTTTCCATACAAATTGTGAAATTTTTTGTTCTAGTTCTGTGAAAAATGCCAGTGGTAGTTTGATAGGAATTGCATTGAATCTGTAGATTGCTTTGGGTAGTAGAGTCATTTTCACAATGTTGATTCTTCCAATCCAGGAACATGGTATATCTCTCCATCTATTTGTATCATCTTTAATTTCTTTCATCAGTTTCCTATAATTTTCTGCATACAGGTCTTTTGTCTCCTTAGGTAGGTTTATTCCTAGGTATTTTATTCTTTTTGTTGCAATGGTAAATGGGAGTGTTTTCTTAATTTCACTTTCAGATTTTTCATCATTAGTGTATAGGAATGCAAGAGATTTCTGTGCATTAATTTTGTATCCTGCTACTTTACCAAATTCATTGATTAGCTCTAGGAGTTTTCTGGTAGCATCTTTAGGATTCTCTATGTATAGTATCATGTCATCTGCAAAGAGTGACAGCTTTACTTCTTCTTTTCCTATTTTGATTCCTTTTATTTCTTTTTCTTCTCTGATTGCTGTGGCTAACACTTCCAAAACTATGTTGAATAATAGTGGTGAGAGTGGGCAACCTTGTCTTGTTCCTGATCTTAGTGGAAATGGTTTCAGTTTTTCACCATTGAGGACAATGTTGGCTGTGGGTTTGTCATATATGGCCTTTATTATGTTGAGGAAAGTTCCCTCTATGCCTACTTTCTGCAGGGCTTTGATCATAAATGGGTGTTGAATTTTGTCAAAAGCTTTCTCTGCATCTATTGAGATGATCATATGGTTTTTCTCCTTCAATTTGTTAATATGCTGTATCACGTTGATTGATTTGCGTATACTGAAGAATCCTTGCATTCCTGGAATAAACCCCACTTGGTCACGGTGTATGATCCTTTTAATGTGCTGTTGGATTCTGTTTGCTAGTATTTTGTTGAGGATTTTTGCATCTATGTTCATCAGTGATATTGGCCTGTAGTTTTCTTTCTTTGTGACATCTTTGTCTGGTTTTGGTATCAGGGTGATGGTGGCCTCGTAGAATGAGTTGGGGAGTGTTCCTCCCTCTGCAATATTCTGGAAGAGTTTGAGAAGGATAGGTGTTAGCTCTTCTCTAAATGTTTGATAGAATTTGCCTGTGAAGCCATCTGGTCCTGGGCTTTCGTTTGTTGGAACATTTTTAATCACAGTTTCAATTTCAGTGCTTGTGATTGGTCTGTTCATATTTTCTATTTCTTCCTGGTTCAGTCTCGGTAGGTGGTGCATTTCTAAGAATCTGCCCATTTCTTCCAGGTTGTCCATTTTATTGGCATAGAGTAGCTTGTAGTAATCTCTCATGATCGTTTGTATTTCTGCAGTGTCAGTGGTTACTTCTCCTTTTTCATTTTTAATTCTATTGATTTGAGTCTTCTCCCTTTTTCCCTTGATGAGTCTGGCTAATGGTTTATCAATTTTGTTTATCTTCTCAAAGAACCAGATTTTAGTTTCATTGATTTTTGCTATTGTTTCTTTCATTTCTTTTTCATTTATTTCTGATCTGATCTTTATGATTTCTTTCCTTCTTCTAGCTTTGGGGATTTTTTGTTCTTCTTTCTCTAATTGCTTTAGGTGCAAGGTTAGGTTGTTTATTCGAGATGTTTCCTGTTTCTTGAGGTAGGCTTGTATTGCTATAAACTTCCCCTTAGAACTGCTTTTGCTGCATCCCATAGGTTTGGGGTCATCGTGTCTCCATTGTCCTTGGTTTCTAGGTATTTTTTGATTTCCCCTTTGATTTCTTCAGTGATCACTTCGTTATTAAGATGTGTATTGTGTAGCCTCCATGTGTTTGTATTTTTTACAGATCTTTTCCTGTAATTGATATCTAGTCTCATAGCGTTGTGGTCGGAAAAGATACTTGATACGATTTCCATTTTCTTAAATTTACCAAGGCTTGATTTGTGACCCAAGATATGATCTATCCTGGAGAATGTTCAATGAGCAGTTTAGAAAAATTTGTATTCTGTTGTTTTTCGGTGGAAAGTCCTATAAATATCAATTAAGTCCATCTTGTTTAATGTATCATTTAAAGCTTGTGTTTCCTTATTTATTTTCATTTTGGATGATCTGTCCATTGGTGAAAGTGGGGTGTTAAAGTCTCTTACTATGATTGTGTTGTTGTCGATTTCCCCTTTAATGGCTGTTAGTATTTGCTTATGTATTGAGGTGCTCCTCTGTTGGGTGCATAAATATTTACAATTGTTATACCTTCCTCTTGGATCGATCCCTTGATCATTATATAGTGTCCTTCTTTGTCTCTTGTAATAGTCTTTATTTTAAAGTCTATTTTGTCTGATATGAGAATTGCTACTCCAGCTTTCTTTTGATTTCCATTTGCATGGAATATCTTTTTCCATCCCCTCACTTTCAGTCTGTATGTGTCTCTAGGTCTGAAGTGAGTCTCTTGTAGACAGCATATATATGGGTCTTGTTTTTGTATCCATTCTGCCAGTCTGTGTCTTTTGGTGGGAGCATTTAATCCATTTACATTTAAGGTAATTATCGATATGTATGTTCCTATTCCCATTTTCTTAAATATTTTGTGTTTGTTAGTGTAGGTGTTTTCCTTCTCTTGTGTTTCTTGCCTAGAGAAGTTCCTTTAGCATTTGTTGTAAAGCTGGTTTGGTGGTGCTGAACTCTCTCAGCTTTTGCTTGTCTGTAAAGGTTTTAATTTCTCCATCAAATCTGAATGAGATCCTTGCTGGGTAGAGTAATCTTGGTTGTAGGTTTTTCTCCTTCATGACTTTAAGTATATCCTGCCACTCCCTTCTGGCTTGTAGAGTTTCTGCTGAAAGATCAGCTGTTAACCTTGTGGGGATTCCCTTGTGTGTTATTTGTTGTTTTTCCCTTGCTGCTTTTAATATGTTTTCTTTATATTTAATTTTTGATAGTTTGATTAATATGTGTCTTGGTGTGTTTCTCCTTGGATTTATCCTGTATGGGACTCTCTGTGCTTCCAGGACTTGATTAACTATTTCCTTTCCCATATTAGGGAAGTTTTCAACTATAATCTCTTCAAATATTTTCTCAGTCCCTTTCTTTTTCTCTTCTTCTTCTGGGACCCCTGTAATTCGAATGTTGTTGCGTTTAATGTTGTCCCAGAGTTCTCTGAGACGGTCCTCAGTTCTTTTCAATCTTTTTTCTTTATTCTGCTCTGCAGTAGTTATTTCCACCATTTTATCTTCCAGGTCACTTATCCTTTCTTCTGCCTCAGTTATTCTGCTATTGATCCCATCTAGAGTATTTTTAATTTCATTTATTGTGTTTTTCGTCATTGCTTGGTTCCTCTTTAGTTCTTCTACATCCTTGTTAAATGTTTCTTGCATTTTGTCTATTCTATTTCACAGATTTTGGATCATCCTTACTATCATTATTCTGAATTCTTTTTCAGGTAGACTACCTATTTCCTCTTCATTTGTTAAGTCTGGTGTGTTTTGACCCTGCTCCTTCATCTGCTGTGTGTTTTTCTGTCATCTCATTTTGCTTATCTTACTGTGTTTGGGGTCTCCTTTTCACAGGCTGCAGGTTCGTAGTTCCCGTTGTTTTTGGTATCTGTCCCCAGTGGCTAAGGTTGGTTCAGTGGGTTGTGTAGGCTTCCTGGTGGAGGAAACTAGTGCCTGAGTTCTGTTGGATGAGGCTGGATCTTGTCTTTCTGGTGGGCACGTCCACGTCTGGTGGTGTGTTTTGGGGTGTCTGTGGCCTTATTATGATTTTAGGCAGCCTCTCTGCTAATGGATGGGGCTGTGTTCCTGTCTTGCTAGTTGTTTGGCATAGGGTGTCCAGCACTGTACCTTGCTGGTCGTTGAGTGAAGCTGGGTCTTGATGTTGAGATGGAGATCTCTGAGAGATTTTCGCCATTTAGTATTACATGGAACTGGGAGGTCTCTTGTGGACCAGTGTCCTGAAGTTGGCTCTCCCACCTCAGAGGCACAGCCCTGATGCTTGGCTGGAGCACCAAGAGCCTTTCATCCACACAGCTCAGAGTAAAAGGGAGAAAAAATAGAAAGAATGAAGCAGTCTCTGCCTGCGAAGGAGCTTCCTAGTGTGTGGAATCCTTTCCTCCTTCACAGCTCTCTCCCACTGGTGCAGGTTCCGTCCCAATTTTTTGTCTCTGTTATTTCTTTTTTCTTTTGCCCTACCCCAGTACGTGGGGAGTTTCTTGCCTTTTGGGAGGCCTGACATCTTCTGCCAGCGTTCAGTGGGTGTTCTGTAGGAGCAGTTCCACGTGTAGATGTATTTCTAATGTATCTGTGGGAAGGAAGGTGATCTCTGCATCTTACTCTTCTGCCATCTTCTCTTTTCTCATAACTATTCTTAATAGAGTTTATCTCAAAGCTCTTACCTCATTTACATTTTCTTTCCTTAAAATTTTCTTCACATCAAGTTACTTTCCTTGCTGACAAATTTGTAACAGATATAAAAGATTTTATTTAGCTTATATTACACCTAGGCACAATAAAAGTATTATACTTAATGTTGATGACTCTAAAAACATGTCTATAATATTTAGATCAACAAACATTAATAGCAGATATTAATTTAATACAGAATATTTCCTAGTTCATGTGAACCTAACATTAATTCTGGTCAGTTACCTTCTGTACTTTTTTTTTTGAGAATTTATATAAGCACTTAATTTCCTTTAATCCAATTAAGTAGAGCTCACTTACAAATTAATTTTTGATAATGCCATCCAAAGGTAAAAACAAAGATAACACACACATAAACATAGAGACACAATGAGAGATCTCATAGCTTCACTTTGTATACTTAGTCATGAATCAGATATTATAATATAAAACTCACTAGTTTATAAATAACAGCTGGAATAAAAAAAAATTTTATTCCTTCTTCCAGGTTTTTATTTTATTTTATTTTATTTTCCAATCTCAGTAATTAGAAATAGTCTAGGTAAGTGTTCCTGAGAGCCCTGGTCTCAAGGCACAAGGAGAGAAAATCAAGTTTTCCTAGTAGGACTTATTCCCTTAGGGTCAGAATTCTGAAGAGAATTTTTTTTCCTTCAAGCTAGCTTTCTCTACTGGTTGGGAATTAAATGGGGGTCAGTTAAGCTTCGATTGACATTGTGTACTTAACTGGCATTGTGTACTTAATTGGCATTGGGTACTTAATTGGCACAATTGGTTCATAATTTTTGTAGATACACCCTCTTCTTTCTTTTTAATGGTTCTGAAAAGTTGTTCTGATATAATTTCAAGTAATTAATTGTTGGTTTCCTGCAAAGAAGTTACTCTATGATTTATTCTTTTAGAAGATTCTAGTAAACATTCCATTCAGTCTGTTTGATCTTATGGCTGGCTTTTTTCTAACTGTGTGTGCAAAAATATTAATTTTGGAATATCAAAAGAAACCCAATTTGGTCATTTTAAGTGGAGATCTCCTTTAGTATAAGTTCCCCAATTAAGTAGGTACTTGCAAGTATGAGTTTTCGTATGTATATGAACCTGGCTGGGGTGTTAGTCAGAGGCTGGCTTTCTGACGCCCCTTGTTTCTGTGTTTGAGAGCCTCTATTTCCCATTTTAAAGTTGAATTTGTCAGGAATAAAAACATTAGTGAAATTGTGTGGTAGATCAGTGTGCTGCTTGTGAGCTTAACTCCTCTAGGCATCACCCTAGAGTTGTTTCAGCCCTCTTACCTCTCTGTTTTTCCCTTTGGCGGTCTAAGACCTCCACGGGTGCTCAGATCGCTGAATGGCCAATTCTTATCTGTTACCCCTGGATGAGCAAGCGTTTTAATTAATGAGTGGGTTTCCCTATGGGACCACTGCACAGTATGAGGACTCTGCCTCCACCACTCCTGTATATTTCTCAGTCACCTGAAATAGCTGTAACCGGCCGGGAGGTGTCTTGTCCCTTTTCTTCGGAGCAAAGCTCTCATGTAATATCTCCACTTTTATCCCTACAAATTCTATTAAGGCTGCCGAATTGAGAAAAAGCGTCAGATCAACAAATTACCTAACGACTCAGTGCAGACCACTCAGTCTCCTACAACTGAACAAACCCTGATATCTTTCAACCAGCCTCCCCCACCCCAGTATCTTTCACCTGGGTGGTTATTCCCCAGTATCTTTCAACCAAGCCCCACCCACTATCTTTCCACTGGGTGGGTATTTCCCTGGTATCTTTCAACCAGGATCCCCCTGCCCAGTATCTTCCCACTGGGAGGAGGCAGGTACCTGCTATACTGCCAAATAAAACTCAGGATCATCAACCAATACGGGAGATCCGAGAACCAGGAGAGACTTACCCAAATTCGTCTGGACTCTCTGAGGAGGCAGATGGATGCAAGGGACCTCTGC
The DNA here is from genome assembly GCF_009873245.2 of Balaenoptera musculus. Taxonomy (NCBI): domain Eukaryota; kingdom Metazoa; phylum Chordata; class Mammalia; order Artiodactyla; family Balaenopteridae; genus Balaenoptera; species Balaenoptera musculus. The sequence continues at coordinate 59,659,229 of NC_045798.1, forward strand.
TGGTACCAAGCCTCCCGATCCTTGTAGAGTTCAGGCAAAGGAGAGTTCACTCTGTCTCTTCCTTCGTGGTCGCCATAACTGTCGTCTTTAAAAAATGCACAACGTGAGAGTTGTGAGTTAAGTTTCATTTGGGGCAAAATGAGAAATGCAGCCCAGGAGACAACATTTCAGATAGCTCTGAGAAACTGCTCCAAAGAGTTAAGGGGGGAGGTCAATATATATGTGATTTTGGTGAAGGGGGAATACATGCAATCAAGCACATATTTTTTTGTAGAACGTTTCTGTTAGTCTCATGAAAGTTACTGCTAGTCACAAGGAGCAGACATCACCATGAAGAATTTTAGTGTTTTTCTAGATATGAGGAGATACAAGAATTGGGCTCATAAAATCAGCTCCTGACAATATCTAACTATCTGAAGACCTGTTCTGCCAGTTTTTCCCAGAGCACAGAGTGCCTCATTTCAGTTCTCCACCCTGAAATCCTTTCAGGGGGGTGTTGAAAATCAGCAGCTGCAGCAGCACATGATTTAATCCTTGTAGAGGTAGATGGCAAGTCCCAATGGTGAGTGCCAATTGTAGTTGACAGCATCAACAGTGTCTACTAAAGTCTCAGTAACCAAACAATTATTTATTGAATACTTAGCAGGGATCCATTGTTTACCAAACACTGTGAAGTATCTTCAGATGTCCAGATACATTTTAAAATTTAGCATAATGATATTGGGGTAGTCCTTTAAATATGCTTACTTTCAGGACTCTAGTAATTAAGCTTTAGAAAGGACCAGGCAGCTATTAAAAGAGGATTTTCAAGTGGCACATAAGAAAACATCATTCTCAAGAATAGAAACTTGAGGTAGATTATCTATGTTCTTAATGTACACCGGACAATGCCCTTTCATTCCTTTTACGCAATATCTGTAATTGAAGCTGCTTATGCAAGTATCCCTCTTCTACTTAAATGCAACCTCTTTGTTTTTTGCATTTTATTCAGATATATATTACTATTGCCTTTCTATTCAATAAATGATCAGTTCATGGCTAATGAGTAAGTAAACATATGTCTGAATGTATACAACTGTAATAATATGATGCTTGGACCAAAAACATCTTTTAGTGCATCTGAGAAGGAAGACAAACATATGGGATAGCAATTAGCTTAAAAAAGATATAATTTATTGTTAAATTGGTTAGAAAGGGTGTGACTAAGAAATTAAATGATAAGACAGTCAATCTCGGTGAATGAAAATCAATAAGGATGGATAATCTGGTTGTTGAATTATACAAATAAAACAAATAATGCTCTACTTGTAGGGAAATTATAAGAATGAATTGAAATAATTCATTCTTAAATTCTATGTAAATACATATTATCAGGTAGTGAATTAAATGTTGAACTGGAAGAGTATATTGTTTTACTTCTAAGCTAACACATTTGCACATCATTTTTTTCAATTTGTCAGATTCTTGGTACAGATGGTGCACCAGGTGTTTTAAAAATCTAACAACAACAAAAATCTGAAGTCATCAGTCCATTTTGCATCAGTTGATTTTTTTTTTTTCTCATGGCAGCCACCAAGATCAATATTTCTTTCCCCCTAAAATAAAAACACACATTTTATTTTTAGTTTATCTGTGCTCAAACTTTAATCCAAAAATGATTTTTAAGTGGCTTATAATGATATCTCAAAACAAATATTTTGTTCACTTAGTTATATTCTGAGTGTGTTGGCTTTCATTTTCTGGATATTTTAGCAGTTTCCTAAATATTGATTATTGGAGCTGGGATCTAACTTTAATCTCTGTACTTAATATGAATTCCCATATTATATCTTGTACTATTATTGTCCAGAGCTTAAGATTCAGGACTCATTGTTTAGAACAAAAGCTCTCATGCATACACATGTCATTTGTAAAAATGATGTAGGGACTCTGCCAACACTGGTATCTTGGGTTGCAGTGGAAAAACATTGGGACAAGAATAGAAGATGGAAATGAGACAGGCTTGGTAAGCATCAATTGAATGCCTGGGCAAACTGATGTAACAATAACCAGGCATTAGACTTAATTGGAGAATTACAGTAATATGTTAGCAATAAATTAGTCAACAAAGTACTCCATTCAGCCCAATTACTCCTTTTTCTTTAAATGTTACACCTATTTTCATTTCTAGCAACAAACACTATCTTTTATAGAAAAATAGACACTTACATATTAATTTTAATTTAATAAATATTTATTGAACAATAATTATGAACTAAATATTTGAACCGTTAGAAAAGGCTTTTTATTAAGTTGGATATTGCATTAAGTTCTTTTGAAATGTACCAATATATAAACCTTGATGTTTGAAGGAGCTTGGAATTCAGAGACTATGAGAATAAGGACAGTTAGTTTCCTCAGCCTTCATTTCATTAATACTTACATAGTCTAGATTGTAAGACCCAAGGAGGAATGTAGTGATAGTGATGACCTTAATGAATATTTGCTAAATAAGGAGCACTTAAACTTGCTCCATTTTAGTTATTTAAAAATGACTAGTGGTGTATCATGTTATAAAGTTTAAAATAATACTAGGAAAAATTCTACTTTAATAAACAGAGCACTACTGCTCTATGGCATATACTACACTGGGTGCAAGGGACTCAGTAATGAAATGGTCAGACATGGTGTTCTGATTTCATGGGGCTTATAATCATGTGGGTCTCAATCAGAGCTGATTAGCCTCCCTCTACGTAGGGTGTGCAAAATTGGCAAGCGGTGAATGTGTATGTAGTGGGGGAGGGGAGAGCTTGGTTTCTATTAATTGACATAATGATTGGGCAGTGCTATGGATCTTCAATGATTAAAGTCCAGGTATGGTAAACATCCTGTACAACCTGGGAGAGACCCATTTAATAAAGAATGGCCTGCCCAACATGCTTATAGTGCCTCTCTTCAATACCACTGCAGGAAAAGAAAACAATGTGCATTTTAAAATATGGCATAACATATAAAATTAAAATATATAATTGCCACTCATATGAGATATTACAACATATACACTTGATATGCCTAAGCCAACTTTGGACCTTTAGAAAATTAGGGAACTTCTGTCAGAAGAAATGGAAACTGAAGGATAAGCAAAATTTAACCATGTGAAATGATGATTGAGGAGAGGTATTTACAGACTTGTGCAAAATCTGTGGGCAGGAGAGAAGAAGTTCTGTATGAGAAATTTTAAAAAAAATTGCATAGAGGCAATGTAATTGCCAGTTGGGGAGTTTGGAGAGATGAAGTTTGAACAAAGACAAGGGCCAGGTTATGCAAGGCCTTAAGGTGCGTGACAGACCCTGGATGTTACTTTGAGGAAAACAAAAATTCACTGAAGAATTTTCACTTAGAGAGTGTTATAACCATAAGCATAGTTTCAGATTTTCTTTCTTATAGTTTGTAGAATAAATTGGATCATCTCCCAATATCTATTTACCTTTCCAATATATTCTTTCTGCCACTGCTGTCCACAAGCATTAAGAGGGGTGAATAAAAGAGTAAGAAGACATTGTATCAGAATACCAACTGGATGCTTTTCCTGCCTGAACCACACTGCAATATAAATACTATTCAGCCTACATATGTAATTCTAGATTTACTGGTAGCCACATCAAAAAGTTACAAAGAAATAGATAAAATTGATTTTAATAATATATTTTTATTTAGCCCAGTATACTCAAATATTATTTCAATATGCAGCCAATATACAAACTTAATGATAGTTTACATTGTTTTTTAAAATTTTCATACGTAACATTAGAAATGCAGCATGTTTTTTATACTTACAGCACATCTCAATTTGGATTGACCACATTTTACATGTTAGCCACATGTGGATAGTGATTATCATATTGTACAGCACAGGCATGATGTTTGTTAGTAAAGAAAGAACAACAAGAAAAAGATGACTGTTTGCTGTGTAACTGAATAAAACTTAGATTATTCAAAGGCAGGAGAAGGAACTGAGCAGAAACAGAATCCCTATTTGTACCAATTGATTAAATGGGAGAAAGAAGGAAAACATTGTATAATGACTCATTGTTTTATTTCTGTCTATGGATAACTCTATTGGGCTAATTTTATGTAACAAATTGATGGTTGTCCTCTTAATAAATCAATACCCTGTGGTTCCATTATTTTTATTAAATAGCGATTGTAAAACTGAACAATAAATGAAAATTCTAATTTATTTTAGGGCTTTACTTGATGTGAATATTCAAGTACTGAGATGGGTGTAGACAGATTAGGAAAAGGACTCATTCAAACTCCATGTCTTGGGATACAATCAATACTTACTATCAGTTCAATTCAAAATATTACACCCTTGTTTGAAGATTGTTGTGAAGAATAGAACAAAATTGCAAGCTCTGTGCTCTAGCTCAATGACTGCGGATATAACAGTTACTGGAACAAAATAAAAATGTGTAAATCTTAAGTGCACATTATGCATTCTTATAAACACCTCACATGTGTTAATTCATTGAATTTTTTACAAAAATGCTATGAGATAGAAATTTACCATTAAAGTCATTTTAGGAAGTAGCAATTCACAGAAGTTGTACAACATACTCAAAGTCATACTGTGAGTAGGCAGGAGATCCAGGATATGAACCCATGCAGTCTAGCTCCAAGGTCATTCTTTTTATGATCACTGAATACTGGCTACAATGGTTATTTCTTGAATGAGTAAAAGCATGATTTCATCACAAAATGAGTTCTATTTGCATTTGACATATGATAGGTTAAGAAAAGGAAAAATAAATATGAGCTAAACTGTTAACAGATGGCTTCAAGGAAGAGGTAGGATTTAAATGAGGTCTTGGATGATAAGTAAGTTTTAAAGATGCAGAATATGGTAGCAAGTGTATTTTGTGCATAGAAGAGAATAGGAGAAGAGGATGAAGGAGGTGATTAGTTTGGGTTTCAGGAGATAGTGCAGTCACAGTTCAAAACAGCTCACATGAAAGAGTAGACTGAAAGAGCCACGGTAGTAATTCAGAATGTGGCCTTTGGCAAATGCTGCAGTTGTTCTCTGCCTTTCTCTTTGTTTAGTCTCACATAAAAATCTATTTCAAAGAGAGGGTTTTCTCAATCGATGAACTTCCTGGTAGTGTGGAATTTCTGTACACCCACCCCCCAGGCTTATTGAGATATAATTAGCATTAAAACTTTGTGTAAGTTTAAAGTGTATAACATGATTATCTGATACAAGTATATATTGAAAAATTATTACCACAATAAGGTCAGTTAACACCTTCATCACCTCACATAGTTTATGTTTTTTTGTGTGTGTGTATGAGGTGGTAACATTTAAGATCTACTCTCGGCAATTTTCAAGTATATAATACAGTGTTAACTAGAGTCACCATATTGTATATTAGATACCAAGAACTTATTTATCTTATAACTGGAAAAACTTGCCTGCCATTTCAATAAACAGAAAATGTTGCCTGCCATAAAGCAATCAGCCACTGCTGCCACAAATTGTGCTCCCTGATGGAAATTCAGGATGGAGAAAAACAGGATACTGGTCCTAGATAGTTAAGATGCATATCTAAGGAATAATTTCAGTAAGCCTACACTCTTGCATCTTCCCATACATAAAAAAGCACTAAAATCATTAACTTGAGGTATCTGGGTTTTTGTGATTAGTAGCAATCTTTTGATGTTCAACTACATTTTTTTTTTTTTCAGCAAAAACTGCTATATATTCTTGTTCCTCTTTACCTCTTAGGAGCAGTTCCTCAGAGCTATCTGAGAGGCTCTTTCCTGAGCTATAGTCCTTAGTATGGCACCTGAATAAAATATACCTTGCAATTTTTAAGTTGTGCATTTTTCTTCAGTCAACAGTTAACCCCTAGTCTCTGAAACTGCCATTCTACCCACTGTTTCTATAAGTACAGAATTTTTAGTTTCCACATATAAGTTAAATTAGATAGATATTTTCTTGCGATTAAAAACCTTGTCTTGGGCTTCCCTGGTGGCGCAGTGGTTGGGAATCCGCCTGTCAATGCAAGGGACACGGGTTCGAGTCCTGGTCTGGGAGGATCCCACATGCGGAGCAACTAAGCCCGTGCGCCACAGCTGCTGAGCCTGCGCGTCTGGAGCCTGTGCTCCGCAACAAGAGAAGCCACGATAGTGAGAGGCCCGCGCACCGCGATGAGGAGTGGTCCCCGCTCGCCGCAACTGGAGAAAGCCCTCGCACAGAAACGAAGACCCAACACAGCCATAAATAAATAAATAAATAAATAAATAATTAATTAATTAAAACAAAAAAAAACCCTTGTCTTATATATTCTTTCCTCAGTGCCTAACACTGAAATTGGTATATTGGATGATTAATATACATTTGTTATGAACAAGGACCTGTAGGGGGAGCAAAACTTGCCTCCCTAAAACATCTCTTTGGCATGTAGATCAAATCAAGGCCCAAAAGACTCATGAAGAAACTTTGACCTTCCCCCTAACTGCCTAGAAAAATTTAAATAGAGAACCTGTTCCCAGAATGGAACTATCACCAGATATCTGCAAAGAATATGGGTAACGTGTGATGGAGGAAAACTCTAGGCAGGGTCTAGAGATCAGAGTCCACTCAGTGTCCCATTATCTCTGCATGACCCAGCAAATATTTGTTTCCAAACCTTTGCGTTTCATCTCCATTTCAATTGCCTTCTTCCCCTTTGAAGTTCCAAACCCCTATCCCCTCCTTTTCTTTAGCTAAAGATGGTATTTAAGGTGAGGGCTTTAGCCATTTTGGTGAGTTACTCAGTTTTCCTGGGTCTCTCCCATGTATACATGTTATTAAACTTTTGTTTGATTTTCTCCTGTTAATCTGTCTCATGTCAATTTAATTCTTAGACCAGCCAGAAGAACCTAAAACTGTATAGGAAAATTTGTTCATCCGTGACAGATTCCATGACCCCACTGCACAGCTTTGACTCTTGTCTCTGCCTCTCATTAACTGTGTGACCTTGGTTGAGTTACTTACCTAACATACTCATTGTGAGATTTCAAGGAGTTAAAAATATGTAACACACTAGACCAGTACTTGGGGTACATAAGTGCTGTGTAAGAGTCACTATTCCAGGTCCTTTTGTTTTTGAACTGGATTGTTAAGGAACAATTACAAAAGTAATCTTCATCTTTAAGCAGAGATCTTCCTGCCTTGTTCTTTTCTCATGCAGAGAGTGCTCGACAACTATAAGTGTATTAGACTTTTACTCTGTCGTCATTCATTTCCCTTGTTAAAACTCTAATTATGTCGATAAAAATATGTAAATTTAACATAGGTGCTAATTTCTCATATAAACTCTTTATACTATATGATTTGTAGATGTTGCTTTAGTGTTTTCCTTTCATTAATATGGCGTAATATGGGGTTTCTACATTCCTGCAGGACAGATTTGGCATACTTCCTCTTTGAATGCCAATAGAAATCTGGTCTCCTTAGGGTTAATGTTTTTTAAGTTTTGCCTCACATATATGTGGGAACATAGCAACCAGGGCAGGATACGGGAAGTGGTGGAGTTGGGGATACTTCTGGGATCACTAACAGACTCCTCTAATCTTTTCGCTGGTGCCATGAAGGCTCACTTAGATGCCACTGATGAGATGATTGTCCCTGTGAGTTTCCTCATCTAAAAGGTGTTTTCATATACCTTATCCCAAATAAACCTGAACATCTGGTAAACAGAAGCCTATAGAACACCACATACAACTACTAAATATAATACCTTGTGTTTACTCATGCTTTTACTTGTCTGAATTCCTCCATTTCTATTATTTGGATACTTTGGGCAAACCCCATCCTCTGTTATCCAAAAATATCTTTTTATATTCTGATTCCAGACCGAGCTGTCAGCTTTTTTAAAAATGTACAACATAAAAGCTGTGAATTGAGTTTATTCAGTATCTTACTGAGGATTATAGCCCAGGAGAAAGCCTCTCAGATAGCTCTGAGAAACTGTTCTGAAGACATAAAGGGGGAGGACAGTATACATGTGATCTTAGCAGAGAGGTATGTGCAATCAAACACACATCTTGGTAGAAGGCTAGCCACAGGAACAGATATCCCAGTTAATGGTTTTAGTGTTTTTCTAAGTTTAGGAAGATGGAAGAATCTAGGTTCATAAAAAATTTCTCCTGAAAATATCTAACTATCTGATGGCCTATTTGGCCAGTTTTCCCAGAACACAGAGTTCCTTATGATCTCTGCACTGAATTCTGTTCAGGGTGTGTTGAAGGTCAGTGACTGCAGCGGGTAATGATTTAATTCTTGTATAACCAGGTGACAAGTGATATTCTTTAGTTGACAAAGCCCAGGCTGCTTTTGCCTTTGAACTGACAAGCCTGGCCTTGGCTGTATATGACTACATGAGATCCTCTATTTGTGTGTGCATGAATGTTGGATATTAGATCAGTAAACTTTTAAACTCTTCCAGGTAGTATTACATCTCATAGATCCTACTCTGACACCATGTTTTATATGTAGTTAAGTTTTATATATTTTTCCTATAAAACTTCTGAGAAACTGGAAAATTTTATAACTTTTTAAAAAATTTAAATGAAAGGAATTCACATGAACTTACAAAGAATTCTCTATTTGAAGTAATTATTTGTAACTGCCTCTAAATAGAAATAAACCTGTGACAGAAATTTGGAATCTCTGAAGGGTAATATCCTAAGTGCTTCTGAGTGGTGAGGTGTTTTAAATGAAAACTCCTTCATAAAAACATTGTTGGCACAGTGTTGTATATTGAAAGTACTGACTACTTAATTTTACATGTATTTCTGACAGTTTGTAGAAAACAGAAAAAAATTTCAAAATGGACTTATCCTTGTTAGGGCACAGAATAGGCTGCCCCCAAATGTGCCTCAATGGCATATTGGTTATTTTGAACTAAAGTTACTTAAGAAATGGCCAATGCAAAAGGAACATTCTGCTCCTCCTTTCTGTCTCCATGAATGCAGGAAATAAGTTTCTTATGTAAAAGGTGCACTCCCTGCCTCTGGAGGTAGAAGGACCCTCTCGTTGCCAAAGATAGGTCATTCGGGTTGAGAAGCCTATATCAACAAATCTTGTTACTTCTTTAATTTACTACCCCAAGCCCAAACTCTGTTTAGATTCTTCATTATTTGGGCACCAAAAACCTAAGTTTCTTTGTCCTCTCAATTCCTTACAAATTGTTTCTTTGTCTACAAAATATAAGAGCTGCCTGCTTTGGACACTTCTTAGGTCCCATTTCTATGGAACCTCCATGCACATGAATTAAAATTTGTTTCTTTCTCTCCTGTTAATCTGTTTTGTGTCAATTTTATTATTAGCCCAGCCACAAGAACTCAAGAAGGGTAGAGGGATAAATTTTCCCCTCCCCAACATGCTTCACATGAAAATGTTGAATGTGTTGTAAGTTTTACAAAGAATATATTTACCCCATGCAAGCATATTGGGCTGCCACTTGAAGGAATAACCCTAGGTCAAAGGCATTCTGCTCTTATAACAATAAAAATATAAATCAGCAAAAGTAATAGATGTCCAGGGAAGTTGAGAACATAAGATTTCACAGATTTTTCTGGGCAGAAACACATTTAATCTCCATTTCTTAATTTCATGTTTTGTTTACTTGAAATTATACAGAAAGAATAAAATTTACAGAGCTTAGAACTCTTATAGTCTTTGGGACGCACTTGTTTGTGAAATTGAACAGGTAGATTGACCTACTGTATCTTCTTGTGTCCTTGTCTATAAAGTGAGGATAAGAGCATAACATATCCTTCAGATTCTCCTCTTCACTCCTTAGCCAGTTGAAAGGCCACTGTGAACCATTATAATCCCTCCCTTGCATGCTTTCTCAGAAGTGATGTTGCACCCTTCTCAGTTCATCACTGAGACCCATAATGTCAGCTAGTCCCAATTTTCGTGTTTGTTAACTTTAATCACTTGGATAAGGTGATATCCACCAGGAGTCTGCATTATAAAATTAGCATTTTACCTTTTAAATTAATTATTACTTTGAAGATACTTTGGGAAAATGTTAATATCACTGTTCTTATCAAGCACTCACCATTTGTTTTTCAATTCCTTGATGATTGTCTAACTCAATTATTTCTTCTATATCTAAAAGAGTTTTTCTTTCCATTTATTTATTTATTCATTTATTTATATTGATATGGTTTTAAGGATTCTTAATTATATTTGCTGCTGTCATTATTTATTTTGATGAACAAATATTCCCAGATTTTTCTAGTGAGTTTACCCTCAGCCTGGTCTCTGTGTTTTTGATATGTCCCAAGAATATTTCAATACTTTCTAGAGTTACAAGATGATCCAGGCTCATCTGTACTTTTGCTGCCTTAGTGTTGGAGTCAGCTTTTTTCTCTAAGGACTCCTGTTTCTTGTAATGGAGAATAGTGTCTAGAAGTAAAGATCTGGGTGCTAGGTGTACTCTTTGCTATTGATGCTTTATTGTTTCATGAATCTCTCTGGCTAAGAGTTTTTTGATAAATGGATGTTCCTTCCTCCACACAGAAAGCCAACTTAATCATGAGACTCACATTGTGTTTTTATCTTTTTCAAGTATCACAGTCCTGTGCTTTATGTTATGACAACCTTTTACATTTTGTGCAGTCTTACTGATGTATTCTATGGAAAGACAAGCAGATATCAATTACTCTGTCATGGACCTGAAGTAAGATTTTGTTTTGTTTTAGAGCAGGTGAAAGACATTGTGAGATACAAATTTTTGCTCTAATTCAAGCCTACTTATGGGAAAAAAGAAACAAAGGAGACATTAATTAGAAAAACTATCATATAAACATGGAAAATTTATCATGAACTATAAAGTCCTGACAAATGCCATGTGGTCAGAGTTTCCCTATACACAAGAGACGGCCTCTGCAGGACACCAAGTAAAAATGTTGCCTATGCTTCAATCAACTTAGTCTTTTTAGTTTGATTCAATTTTGCAAAGTCTTACCCCTCTCCAACTTTTGACAGAGGTTTGCACATTTCATAACTCTCTACTTGTTTCTTCTTTATAAATGCTCAGAATTAGAACAGTTCTTTTTTATGGTACCTTAAGACTAAAGAGAGGGAAGCTAAGGAGGTGTGACATATTTTTTTCAGACTCACCAAGCTTTTCCCCTCAAATAAGTAATTCTAAACAGAAAGTAAATATTTTAAAGCTATGTAACCCCTATCTCAAAAGTATTGTCAAGTTGTATATATGTCAAGTTGGTATATGTCATTTGACAAAGATAACAGAGATTAATCTACCTATCTACCTATTACTTCATCAGTAAAATGAGTAAGAGTTAAGAATACAATTTTTTTTCCTATAAATCTTGGTTATGTTATTATTATAATGTTCATTTAATTTGGCAAAATGATTTACTTATTACCATAATATTATCAGAGTGATTTATTGCTAATATTTCATTACATCAGGCTAACAGGAAAACTTGCAGCCAAGGCACAATTCAGTAGAAGGAAATTGTGAAAAAATGAAAACTTTGTACTAATAATTTGTGTTATCTTGTGAGTCAACCCTAGTAGTAGTTATTAATTTTGTTTTCATTCATTGTTTAATCTTTAGTTCATAAAATAACTTTGCAGCTGGGCTGGGAAATACAGCAACATACTGCACCACTTTCAAAGAAAAGTGGAAGCTGAATTTATATTTATTCAGCAAATATTTTTGATTACACTTTACAAATGCCCTATGTAAGAATTTAAGTCGCACTTCCAAGGCTACATAGTTTATTTTATGGAAGCTGAAGCCTAACTCAAGTTTTCTGATTTAAAAACCATTTTCTAAACCCCTCATAGCAGATGGCAACATATTGTAACACAATCAAATGAGTGTTGGGACCTGTGAGTATTGTAAGACAGTTAGCCTTAAAGAGGTAATGAGACCAGGGCTACAACCTGAATAATGAATGGAGTTTCACTGAGAATGGGGAATGAAAAAACCCTTTTGGAAAAGGGAAAAATGATGGACAAAGGACTCAGGAGCATGCCAGTTGCTATATTCATGAATATGCCAATGAGACAAGAACAATAAGACTGAAGGATCAGAAATCCAAGAAGTGCAGTTCAGGCAATGGTCTGGAGCATGTGTCAGTCATATAAGAAAAATCAGCCATTCTCAGTTCTGATTCCAGGGGTAGGAAGCCTATGCCAGTAGTCATTACGGGGTAGGGGGTTGATTATAAAGCCTCAGGATTTTGACTTGACTATACTACAAGAGACTTTTCCTATCTAGCAAAACCACCCCTCTCCGACTCACTTTTAAATATTTTCTGACTCTTCTCTGGGTGACTCACTTTCAGGGTGTGAGAATCTTGCTCTCAGGAAAGGACATTTTCAACTCCTGAGACTGCCATAGAGGCTCAGCCTTAATCAAAGGGAGAGAATAATTGCCCATGCATTTTAACTTCAGAGGCAGCAGAATGGAAAGAGGACTAGAGCACAGAAGACCTGAGCATTTAAAACTGAGACACTACGAATGAATTGCTTAAGTTCTCTGAGTCTCAGTTTATGTATTTACTTTAAAACTGGAATTAATGCCTCCCTGACAGACTTCCCAACATTGATTCTTAAGTGACATTATATAACTGAAAGGGACTTCCTTATTCAGTAGTAATAATCTCATGATATTTCCGTTTGTACGAGTCTTGGTGTTAATCAATCTTTAGGGCTCCCTTCTCTATAGTAACTAAAGGAAATGTATTTAAGCCAACAGGGCACATATTGGCGAGCTCTTTGATATAATTACCTATGATACCATGCATCCATATTAACCCTGTTCTTTCCGTTCTTATTCCCATGGTCTTAATTCAGGATCTTGTTTTCAGCCCATATTATTCCAACAGCCTCACTCAGCCTGCCTTTTAAGGCCGACCCACCTCCATTCAAATGATTCTTCTTGTTACCGAGTCTAAGCTCACTTTGCTTGCCACAGGCCAATAAATTGGGTGACGAGGTGTTGGAGCAAATAATAACCACTTTATTCACAAAGTCAAGAGTCTGAGAAGATGATGGACTAGTGTCCTAGAGAACCATCTTACTGGGGTCTGTGTGCTAGTTTATCTTATGGAACAAATAAAGGGGGATGTGAGGAGGTAACAGAAAAAGGCCTTAAGTTTTTGCAAATACCTCCTGATTTTGGCCAGACTCTGGGAGGGGATGTGTTCTTTTTTCTTCAGCCATTCACAGGTGGCCTGGGTCAGGATGTTTCCTGTGAGCTGAACAAAGGTATTTTAGTTTAACAATCAGGCATGGGGGACAGGGTTCCCAGAGATGGACCATTATGTATACTTTAAGCTGTAGACAACATCCCTTTAGTGATTAACTTGTAATAAGAGCAATAGAAAACAAAGGTTAAAGTAAAAGAAACAGATCCAATATGGAATCAGATTTCTACTTCCCTATTACATTCTCACTCATCCAGAGTAATCATTCATTGTCCTACTCAACATCCTTCAGTTCCCACTGACCTTCCTCCCCAGACCCACTATATCTTTAAGTCTAAAATTCTTAAGATTGGCATAACACTCAGGACCTGTCATCATCTGCCCTTTTAATGTTTCCCCAAAACACACAAAAGATAAGGAAGACAGCTAAATCTAGCATTAAACAGACAGAACTAAAATCCAGGTTTTCTGACTCCCAGGCCACGGCTTTTTTTGTCTGAATGATGCTGGTAAAAGATTTAACCCAAGAAGAAAATGTTATTATGCAAGTTACTCTATTAGTGTCAGTAGTGCTGCTAACATTACCTAATGATACCTAGCAGGGCCCTGTGGAGCTCCTGGGCACAAAGTCTATCTGTGTTCCTATTTATTTGATTACAGGAAATAGCCTTCATTCAGCCTTCATGACTTTCCTTGAGTTCCAATGGGCAGATTCAAGCAGTTGTTAATTAGATAAGGGAGGGGATGTGAGACAAGGGAGAAACAAACCGTCAAGATAAACAATAGTGCAGCCTTGGGGCAAGGTCCCAAGCCTTGGGGCAAGGTTCCCCATCAACTGGTAAACACAATATCTTTGAGCCGTTTTGCAGATACTGAAACCCCCTCCAAGTGGGAGAAGTTAATGATTAACGATGGTATGCTGCCCACAGCATGTAGATCCCAGACCAGTTGGAACATGAAGGTTGGTGATGCTGACTCCTACTTACCTCACCACCAACCCAGCAGAAGAATGTCCATGAGCTGATCATGCCCTCTTTGAACCACTACTATAAAACTTCTCACTATCCTCTCCAAGTTGGAGACAGTTTTTCTAGGCAGAAGAACGCTGTGTCCCCCTTTGCCTGGCAAAGTAATAAAGGTATCCTTTTCTACTTCACCCAAAACTCTGTCTCCAAGGCTTGATTTGGCACTGGTGTACAGAGAAGCTGAGCTTTCAGCATCACTAAGAAAAACAAATAAATAGAAAATAATACATATAGTCATCATAACTATCATTTAATCAATACATACTATTGTCAGGTATGGTGAAAAGGACTTTGCACACAATATCTCATCTAATTCTCATTGTAAGCATAAAAACAGGTACAACTTTGTCCCTATTTTACAGGTGAAGCCACAAACTTAGATTATATTCCTTTTCCAAATTCAAATAGCTGAATAAAGAGCACATGCATCTGTGCTCTTAACCACTATGATTTGTAGTTAACTGAAGTAGCTACCTTACTTTGGAGATGAGTGGATTGGGAGGAAAACATTTAAAATCTGGTAGAAGATAGCACAAACTGCACATTTAAAATTAGAAGCTATCAGTAAAATAATAATAATATATCTCATAAACATATTACCTTTCTAGTTCACTGAGTGGACACATTCACATTTCTAGCTTTCTACATAGCCCAGAGTTTCCCAAAATATAATTGACAAAAATATGGTTTAAAATCAATTTAAAATATATAAAAATAATATTTTCTATTTTTGCACTTGTTGAAATTATTGGGTATATTTTGTAGCTGTAGTTCTTCCTTAGCTGATTATCAAACATCTCTGTGGTTTATTTTTTATTTTGTAAATATCACATTTAACTAAGAAAATGTTAATTAAATTATGTCATTCATGAATTTAAGCAAATAGTTCTTGAGATATAACATTTTCCCATCTTAAATTCAATTGACATGATCTAAGAAGAGATGTTAAATTAACCTCTGACATGTGAATTAAGTTTTCACATTTTAGGAGAAAAGGTTGCTCTATAGCCATGCTTCCTCCTGACACCTAATTATCTTCTCTCTCACCTGAATGAAATTAATTGTCTTGGACATTTACATTCAAATAATATGTGCATTGTGGAAAAGAAATGAAGATAATAAATTTCTTTTCACCACTTTCTAATTTATGTCTCTTGTCATTGATTAATCCACCTGGTATTTGGGTGAGTTTAAATTTCTAATGAACATAATTGGAGTATGCTTCCCAGTCAAAAATAGGTTCTGGGAACTCTAAGTGTGAACAATTTTTCATTTATTTAACCTAAAATAATTGTAAAAACCCTCCCTTTCTAGATTATTGAGGGGTGAGGGGAGGATGCATTTCAGGAGTCCTTCAGTGAATTTGATGAAAATATTTCTGAGAACCGTTTTTCAATTCTAATGTTTAAAAACAACATTTAAAATCTCACATTGATCTTCACTTTGTAGAACAGTGCTTTGCTTTGGTTAAAGTGCATAGATGAGGTTCAGGACAGGAAGTTTCTAATTGTAGATAACCTTGCCGAAGGGAAATCATTATAATGCAATCCACACTCAATATTTCTCTATTTTGTAATAAATAAATCCAATATTCTCGATGACATCTTTTGCAACATGCTTCCTTTTGTTTAAGAAGAAGAATTCTATAATTAGGTGAAAGATGAGAATACCCTAGAAGTCAAAGTAAGTTTAGTAGTGGAAACAGAAGGAAATGATGAGAAATGATTAACCTTGGAGGAAATGATTAGAAATAGTCAAGGGCTATCGCTTCTTTTCTTTCTTTTTTAATTCCCTTTCTTACGGTCCCTTGCCATTTTAGTATTTCTTCTTTTTTAATTAAAAGTTAAAGAAAAGGCCAAAGGCTAACATAAAAAATATCTATGTAACTACCACTCAGAACTATTGAATGTTAATATCTTTTTTCTACATATTTTTGGAGTATAATTGCTTTACAATATTGTGATAGTTTCTGCTGTACAACAAAGTGAATCAGCTATATGTACACATATATCCCTATATCACCTCCCTTTTGAGCCTCCCTCCCACCTTCCCTATCTCACCACTCTAGGTCATCACAAAGCATTGAGCTGATCTCTCTGAGCTATGTGGCTGCTTCCCACTAGCTATCTATTTTACATTTGGTAGTGTATATATGTCAATGCTACTCTCTCACTTTGTCCCAGCTTCCCATTCACCACTGTGTCCTCAGGCCCATACTCTATGTCTGTATCTTTATTCCTGCCCTGCCACTATGTTCAGCAGTACCGTTTTTGCTTTTGTTTTTAGGTTCCATATATATGTGTTAGGATACGGTATTTATTTTTCTCTTTCTGACTTACTTCACTCTGTATGACAGTCTCTAGGTCCATCCACCTCATTACAAATAAATCAATTTTGTTCCGTTTTATGGCTGAGTAATATTCCAATGTATATATGTGCCACATCTTCTTTATCCATTCATCTGTTGATGGATATTTAGGTTGCTTCCATGTCCTGGCTATTGTAAATATTTCTGCAATGAACATTGCAGTACATGTATTTTTTGAAGTATGCTTTTCACAGGGTATATGCCCAGTAGTGGGATTGCTGGGTCATATGGTAATTCTATTTTAGTTTCTTAAGGGACTTCCATACTGTTATCCATAGTGGCTGCATCAATTTACATTCCCACCAACAGGGCAAGAGGCTTCCCATTTCTCCATATCCTCTCCAGCATTCATTGTTTGCAGATAATTTAATGATGGCCATTCTGACCAATGTGAGGTGATACCTCATTGTTATTTTGATTTGCATTTCTCAAATGATTAGTGATGTTGAGCATCTTTTCATGTGTTTGTTGGCAATCTGTACATCTTCTTTGGAGAAATGTCTATTTAGGTCTTCCACCCATTTTCAGGTTGGTTTCTTTCTTTTTTTGATATTGAGCTGCATGAGCTGCTTGTATATTTTTGGAGATTAATCCTTTGTCAGTTGCTTTGTTTGCAAATATTTTCTCCTATTCTGAGGGTCATCTTTTCATTTTGTTTATGGTTTCCTTTGCTGTGCAAAAGATGTTAAGTTTCATTAGGTCCCATTTGTTTATTTTTGTTTTTATTTCCATTTCTCTAGGAGGGAGGTCAAAAAGGATCTTGCTGTGATTTATGTCATAGAGTGTTCTGCCTATGTTTTCCTCTAAGAGTTTTATATTGTCTGGCCTTACATTTAGCACTTTAATCCATTTTGAGTTTATTTTTGTGTATGGTGTTATGAAGTGTTCTGATTTCATTCTTTTACATGTAGCTGTACAGTTTTCCCAGCATCACTTATTGAAGAGGCTTAGTTCTCTCCATTGTATATTCTTGCCTGCTTTGTCAAAGATAAGGTGACCATATGTACATGGGTTTAATCTCTGTGCTTTCTATCCTGATCCATTGATCTGTATTTCTGTTTTTGTGTCACTACCATACTGTATCGATTACTGTACCTTTGTAGTATAGTCTGAAGTCTGGGAGCCTGATTCCTCCAGCTCCGTTTTTCTTTCTCAAGATTGCTTTGGCTATTCGGGGTCTTTTGTGTTTCCATACAAATTGTAAAATTTCTTGTTCTAGTTCTGTGAAAAATGCCATTGGTAATTGATAGGGATCACATCGCATTGAATCTGTAGATTGCTTTGGGTAGTATAGTCATTTTCACAATGTTAATTCTTCCAATCCAAGAACATGGTATATCTCCATCTGTTTGTATCATCTTTCATTTTTCTTTTTTATCAGTGTCTTATAGTTTTCTGCATACAGGTCTTTTGCCTCCTTAGGTAGGTTTATTCCTAGATATTTTATTCTTTCTGCTGCAGTGGTAAATAGGAGTGTTTCCTTAATTTTTTTTTCTGATTTTTCATTTTTACTGTATAGGAATGTCAGAGATTTCTGTGTATTAATTTTGTATCCTGCTACTTTACCAAATTCATTCATTAGCTCTAGTAGTTCTCTGGTGGCATCTTTAGGATTTTCTTTGTATAGTATCATGTCGTCTGCAAACAGTGAAAGTCATACTTCTTCTTTTCCAATTTAGACTATTTTTATTACTTTTTCTTCTCTGATTGCCATGGCTAAAATTTCCAAACCTATGTTGAAAATAGTAGTGAGAGTGCACACCCATGTCTTGTTCCTGATCTCAGAGGAAATGCTTTCAGTTTTTCACCATTGAGAACAATGTTGGCTGTGGGTTTTTCATATGTGGCCCTTATTATGTTAAGGTAGGTGACCTCTATGCCTAGTTTCTGGAGAGTTTTTATGATAAATGTGTGTTGAATATTGTCAAAAGGTTTCTCTGCATCTACTGAGATTATCATAAACTTTTTATCCTTCAATTTGTTAACATGGTGTATCACATTGATTGATTTGCATATATTGAAGAATCCCTGCATTCCTGGGATAAATCCCACTTCATCGTGGTGTATGATCCTTTTAATGTGCTGTTGGATTCTGCTTGCTAGTATTTTGTTGGGGATTTTTGCATCTATGTTCATCAGTGATATTGGCCTGTAGTTTTCTTTTTGTGTGACATCTTTGTCTGGTTCTGGTATCAGGGTGATTGTGGTCTCGTAGAATAAATTTGGGAGTGTTTCTACTTCTACTATATTTTGGAAAACTTTGAGAAGAATAGATGTTAGCTCTTCTCTAAATGTTTGATAGAATTCACCTGTGAAGCCATCTGGTCCTGGGCTTTTGTTTGTTGAAAGATTTTTAATCACAGTTTCATTTTCAGTGACTGTGATTTGTCTGTTCATATTTTCTATTTCTTCATGGTTCAGTCTTTGAATGTTGTACTTTTCTAAGAATTTGTCCATTTCTTCCATGTTCTCCATTTTATTGGCATATAGTTGCTTGTTGTAGTTTCTCATAATCCTTTGTATTTCTGTGATGTCAGTTATTACTTCTCCTTTTTCATTTCTAATTCTGTTGAATTGAGTTTTCTCCCTTTTTTTCCTGATGAGACTGACTAATGGTTTACTAATTTTGTCTATCTTCTCAAAGAATGAGATTTTAGTTTTATTTATCTTTGTTATTGTTTCCTTCATTTCTTTTTCATTTATTTCTAATCTGATCTTTATGATTTCTTTCCTTCTGCTAACTTTGGGGTTTGTTCTTCTTTCTCTAATTGCTTTATGTGTAAGGTTAGGTTGTTTATTTAAGATGTTTCTTGTTTCTCGAGGTAAGATTGTATTGCTATAAACTTCCCTCTTAGAACTACTTTTGTTGCATCCCATAGGCTTTGGGTCATCGTGTTTTCATAGTCATTTGTTTCTAGGTATTTTTTTACTTTCCTCTTTGATTTCATTAGTCATCTCTTGGTTGTTTAATAGTGTATTGTTTAGCCTCCATGTGTTTGTATTTTTTACAGGTTTTTTTTCCCTGTAATTGGTATCTAGTCTCATAGCATTGTGGTCAGAAAAGTTGCTTGATATGATTTCAGTTTTCTTAAATTTGCCAAGGAATGATTTGTGACCCGAGATGTTGTCTATCTTAGAGAATGTTCCGTGTGTACTTGAGAAGAATGTATATTCTGTTGGTTTTGGATGGAATGTCCTATGAATATCAATTAAGTCCATCTGGTCTAATGTGTCATTTAAAGTTTGTGACTCCTTATTTATTTTCTGTTTGGATGATCTGTGCATTGGTATATGTGTGGTGTTAAAGTTCCCTACTATTATTGTGTTACAGTCAATTTCACCTTTTATGGCTGTTAGTTTTGCCTTATGTATTGAGGTGCTCCTATGTTGGGTGCATATTTTAAATTATTATATCTTCCTCTTGGATTGATCCCTTCATCATTATGTGGTACCCTTCCTTTTCTCTTGTAATAGTCTTTATTTTAAAGTCTATTTTGTCTGATGTGAGTATTGGTACTCCAGCTTTCTTTTGATTTCCATTTGCATGGAATATCTTTTTCCATCCTTCACTTTCAGTGTGTATGTGTCCCTAGGTCTGAAATGGGTCTCTTGTAGAGAGCATATATACGAGTCTTGTTTTTGTATTCATTGAGCCAATCTGTGTCTTTTAGTTGGGACATTTAATCCATTTACATTTAACATAATTATTGATATGTATATTCCTGTTACCATTTTCTTAATTGTTTTTGGTTTGTTTTTGTAGGTCATTTCCTTCTCTTGTGTTTCCTGCCTAGAGGAGTTCCTTCAGCATTTGTTGTAAAGCTGGTTTTGTGGTGCTGAATACTATTAAATTTTTCTTGTCTGTAAAGTTTTTAATTTCTCCATTGAATATGAATGAGATACTTGCTGGGTAGAGTAATCTTGGTTGTAGGTTTTTCCCTTTCATCACTTTAAATATATCTTGCCACTCCCTTCTGCCTGTAGAGTTTCTGCTGAAAGATCAGCTGCTAACCTTATGGGGATTCTCTTGTATGTTATATGTTACTTTTCCCTTGCTGCTTTTAATATTTTTTCTTTGTGTTTAATTTGTGTTAGTTTGATTAATATGTGTGTCCACATGTTTCTTCTTGGGTTTATCCTGTTGGGACTCTATGCTTCCTGGACTTGATTAACTATTTCCTTTCCCATGCTGAGGAAATTTTCTAGGATAATCTCTCGAAATATTTTCTCAGACTTTTTTTTTTTTTTTCTTTTTCTTCTGGGATGTGTATAATTCGAATGTTGGTGTGCTTAATGTTGTCCCAGAGGTCTCTGAGAATCTCCTCCTTCCTTTTCATTCTTTTTTCTTTGTTTTTCTCTGTGGTGGTTATTTCCACCATTCTATCTTCCAGCTCACTTTTCCATTCTTCAGCCTCAGTTATTCTGCTATTGATTCCTTCTAGAGTATTTTTAATTTCAGTTATTGTGTTGTTCATTACTGTTTGTTTGCTTTTTAGTTCTTCTAGGTCCTAGTTAAACGTTTCTTATATTTTCTCTATTCTATTTCCTACAATTTAGATCATCTTTACTATCATTACTTTGAATTCTTTTTCAGGTAGTTTGCCTATTTCCTCTTCATTATTAGGTCTTGTGAGTTTTTATCTTGCTCCTTTGCCTGCAAGATATTTCTCTGTCTTCTCATTTTGTCTAATTTACAGTATTTGAGGTCTCCTTTCCCTAGGCTACTGGGTCATAGTTCCTCTTGTTTCTGTTCTCTACCCCCAGTGGTGAGGTTGTTCCAGTGGCTTGCATAGCCTTCCTGATGGGAGGGACTGGTGCCTTCATTCTGGTGTGTGAGGCTGATTCTTTTCCCTCTGATGAGCAGGGTCATGTCAGGTTGTGTAGTTTGGGTGTCTGTGAGCTTATTATGACTTTAGGTAGTCTGTGTGCTGATAGGTGGGCTTGTGTTCCTGTCTTGTTTGTTGTTTGGTGTGAGGGGTCCTGCACAGATAGCTGTTGGCATTTGGGTGGAGCCAGGTCTTGGATTCAGATAGAGGCCTTTGTGAGAGTTCTCAGTGATTAATCTTTCCTGGGGCTGGGAATTTTCTAGTGGTCCAGCATTCTGGACTCAGTGCTCCCACCCCAGAGACTCAGGCCTGAATTCCCGTAGAGGAACCAAGACCCATTAAGTTGCTCATCCCAGCAATAAAGGGGATTAAAAAGAAAAAATATTTATCAAAACTTCAGACAAATGGTAAAAAGTAAAATCAAACAAACAAAAACAGAAACAAGGAAGATGCACACACAGAAAAGAATCAAAAACAGAACGAAATAAAACAAAAAGCAAGAGAACAACCAGACAAACAAAAGAACCCAAGAACAAAATCAATTAAGAAGAAAACTGACAAAAACAAATAACTAAAAAACAAAACCAAAGCAGAGTGCCAATTGAAGAATTAAGCAAAGAAACAAACTGACAAAAATGATTTAAAAAAAGGAAAAGAAAAAGAGAAAGGCAAAGAAGACAGAACAACAAAAAAACAACGTAGAAATAGAAGTATAACAAAATAAAATAGAAAATATATTAAAGAAAAAAGAAAAGACAAAGAAAACCCCAGAGAAATGTTAAAAACAAAATCAAACAAACAAAAATAGAAACAGCAAAACACACACATGCAAAAGAAACAAAAACAGAACCAAATAAAACAAAAAGCAAGAGAACAACCAGACAAATAGGAGAACTCAAAAATGAAATCAAACAATTAGGATCAAAACTAACAAAAACGGAAGACCTAAAAACAAAACTAAAGCAGTGTGTCAACTGAAAAATAAAGCAAAGAAATAGAACAAACCGATAAAAATGATTAAAAATAATAATAATATAAAATAAACAAAATACATAAAATAAAATAACTAAAAAAAGGGGAAAAACATAGGACAACAAAAAAGCAAAGTAGAAAAGGAAATATAAAAAAATAAAAATACATTAAAGGAAATGAAGGCGAAAAAGTAAGGGAAAAGAACATAGAACAACAGAAAAGCAAAGTAAAAATAGAAATATATTAGAAAAATAAAAAATATGTTCTAAGACACGAAAATCCCAAAAGACTAAAAAAAAAAAACCCAAAACAAGAAACAGACAAGAAAAAAGAAAAAAACAACAACAGAGAGACAGAACCAAAAACAAAATAAATCAAAACATAATAAAATGAATAGTAAGAATTATGTTTCCCTGGGGTCTCAGTTGTAAGTGTCCTTGCATAAGCCATGAACCACAGCCCACGTTTGCCTCCCCAGGAGGGTCTCCTCTGTCACTGGGCTGGTCTCTGGACCAGTTGTGGGCCCTGTGGGGACCACTCAGACTCTTATCTGGCCCAATTCTTGCGTGTACTTGCCCCCAAAGTCTACAGCTGTCAGAGTTAGACTGTTTTCATGTGTGGGAATACTCATTGTCTACGCAGATATTCCATAGATGCAGGGTCTACATAGCTGACCATGGGGATTTAATCTGCAGCTTGTAGAGCTGATGGAAAGATTTTCGATCTTCTTCCTTAGTCGCCCCATCCCTGGGGTTCAGCTTTGGTTTTATCCTCACCTCTGCGTGTTGTCCACCCACAGGAGTCTGGTCCTGAGGCTGCCTTGGAGCTCTTGGGTCTGCCCCAGTGAATACAGGGCTCAGAGGTGGTATGAGTCCTTGGATTGCAGGAGCCCCAGTGACACCAAATGTGCAGGGAAGCCAGCAGCCAAGGGCACAAGAGATATGGCCCTACTGAGGGCCTTTTCTTGTACTCAGCATAAGACAAGTGAGGCCCAGCCCTGAGGGTTTTTTGTTTTGTTTTGTTTTTTTTTTTATTGCTCAGCAGCCAGCACACAAGAGCCAGCCCTGAGAGGGCTTCTTTTATTGACCGTCAGCAGGCATCAGTGTGTGGGGACAGAGAGGCTACAATAGTGGCTCCTCTCCCTGCGTGTGACAGCAGTAGCGCCCTGCTTCCATGGCAGTCTTGTCTTCCTCCCTAGGCATTCCCTGCTGCAGATTTCCTCACTTCCGTCCCCTCAGTCCATCTCTCCACAGCCAACAGCAGTTCTTGCTCTGGGCCTGTTCTCCAGTTCCCATGCTCCAGCTCCCAGTCCCCTTGCACACCTGTGAATACATGTCCCAGACCTGGGTACATAGGGCCATGGTACGGACCATCTGTGTATTTCTCATTCTGTCCTATCTGTCACAGATCAACCACTTCACCCTCTTCTGACAGGCTCAAATGCTTCCCTTCTGTCCCATCAATTTCTCCGTCAGAGAGGGGGTTTCCCTGAATTCAGGAATCTCTCCTCTGCTTCAGCTCCCCTGCCCTGGGGTGCAGGTCCCTTCCTGCTTCCTCTCCTCCTTCTCTCTTCTGTTTTTCATCCTACCCTGTTATGCAGGGATCTTTATAGTCCTTTCTGGTGTCCAAAGCCTTCTGTTAGTGTTCAGCCTATGTTCTGAGAGACCTGTTGCATATGTAGATGTATTCCTAGTGCATCCATGGAGAGAGATGAACTCCACGTCCTCTACTCTTCTGCCTTCTTGCTTCAATATCTTAAATTTTAAATGAAATAATGTATTACTTGAGATGATGCCTGAGATTTGCTGTAAATACTACAGAGAGGGGAGTGGGAGTATAGATATAACAAATTAACCAGGACTCCACAATTGTTCAATCTGGGCTGAAGGCTACATGACTACTCTATGTACTTTGTTGTATGTTTGAAATTTTTATAATGGAAAGATTTTATTTGATTTATTTGTTTAATTAAAGTATAGTTGACTTACAAGATTATATTAGTTTCAGGTATACAGCATAGCTACTCAATATATATAGAGAGATTATATTCTATTTAAAGTTATTACAAAATAATGGCTATATTTCCCTGTGCTGTACAATATATCCTATTGCTTATTTATTTTATACATAGTTGTTTGTGTTTCTTAAACTCATATCCTTATCTCACTGCTCCTCCCTTCCCTCTCCTCACTGGTAACCACTAGTTTGTTATCTATTTTGTGTCTATTTCTGCTTTGTTTTATATATATTTTTTTTTTTAGATAACCACTAATCACTTTTGTATAAGTGATATCATACAGTATTTTTCTTTGTCTGTGTGACTTATTTCACTATGCATAATACACTCTATGTCCACCTGCACTGTTGCAAATGGCAGCAGTTCATTTTTTATGGCTAGGTAATATTCCATTGTATATGTATACCACATCTTCTTAGGTTTTGTTCTTCTTTTTCTAATTCCTTTAATTAGTAGTTTAGGTTGTATATTTGAGATTTTTCTTGTTTCTTGAGGTAGGTCTGTATCACTATAAACTTCCCTCTTAGAACTGCTTTTGCTGCAGCTCATAAGGATAGTTTGGAAAGTTGTATTTTCATTTTCATTTGTCTTGAGACATTTTCTTATTTCCTCTTTCATTGATTCATTTACCCACTGGTTTTTAAGTAGCATGTTGTTTAGTCTCCACATGTTTGTGCTTCTCCCATTTTTCTTTCTGTAATTGATTTCTGGTTTCATACTGTTGTTGTTGAAAATAATCCTTGATATAATTTCTATCCTCTTAAATTTGTTGAGACTTGTTTTGTGGCCTAGTATGTGATCTATCCTGAAGAAAGCTCCATATGCATTTAAAAAGAATGTGTATTTTGCTGCTCTTCAATGGAATATCTATTTAAAGTCCAACTGGTCTACTGTGTCATTTAATATTGATATTGACATTGCCTTATTGATATTGTCTTATTGATATTGATATTCTGTTGCCTTATTGATTTTCTGTCCATTGATGGGAGGGTTAAAGTTTCCTACTATTATTTTACTGTTGTCAATTTGTCCATTTATGACTGATAATAGTTGCTTTATATATTTAGGTTTTTCTGTATTTGGTGCATATATATTAATGAGTGTTATAATATTTTCTTCTTGCATTGATCCCTTTATAATTATATAATGCCTTATTTTTTTTTTATTCATTTTTAAATTTTATTTTTGGCTGTGTTGCATCTGCATTGCTGCACACAGTCTTTCTCTAGTTGTGGTGAGTGGGGGCTACTCTTCATTGCAGTGTGCGGGCTTCTCATTGAGGTGGCTTCTCTTGTTGCAGAGCACTAGGTGCCCGGGCTTCAGTAGTTGCAGCACGTGGGCTCAGTAGTTGTGGCTCATGGGCTCCAGAGTGCAGGCTCAGTAGTTGTGGCATACGGGCTTCATTGCTCCATGGCATGTGGGATCTTCCCGGACCAGGGTTCGAATCCATGTCTCCTGTATTGCCATGCGGACTCTCAACCACTGCGCCACAAGGGAAGCCCTTATAATGCCTTTTTTTGTCTTTTTTAATAGCCTTTGTTTTAAAGTCGATTTTGTTTCATATGAGTATTGCTACCTCTGCTTTCTTGTCATTCTCATTTGCATGAAATATATTTTTCCATCCCCTAATTATCAGTCTGTGTGTCTTTAGCTCTGAAGTGAGTGTCTTGTAGGCAACATATAGATGGGTCTTGTTTTTTTATCCAGTCAGTTACCCTACATCTGTTGATTGAAGTATTAAGACCATTGAGATATGAGGTAATTATTGATAGGTATGTACATATTACTGTTTTATTATTTTTTCTAGATGTTTTTATAGTTCTCTGTTTATTTCTTCTTCTTTTTTTTTATTCCTTTGTGGTTTGATGATTTTCTTTAATATGATGTTTGTGTTTGTTTCTCTCTAGTTTTTTTCTATTTTAAGTTGTTGATTTTTAATTTCCATGGGGTTCATATATGTTGATCTACAGCCATATCTACTTGTTTTAAACTGTAGTCATTTAAGTTTAAAAGGTATATATTTTTACTTCCTTCCCCTATATGTTGTTATTTTGATGTCATATTTTACATCTTCATCTTCATATTTATCCCTTTACATATGTTATAGTCATAAATGCTATGTAATTTTTATCTTTCTATCTTCCTACTAGCTTATTTAAGTGGTTGATCCTTAGCCCTTATATATTTTCTTTCCTAGTGGGAGTTTTCTTTTCCTATAGATTTTTAATTTTTGTCATATCCACTTAGAAAAGACCCTTTAACATTCCTTTTAGTGTAGGTTTAGTATTGATGAACTTTTAGTTTTTGCTTGTCTGAGTAATTTACCTCTCCTTCAGTTTTAAATGATAATCATGCTGGGTCAACTATCATAGGTTGCAGGATTTTCCCTTTCAGTATTTCAATATATTATGCCACTCACTTCTGGACTGAAAAGTTTCTGCAGAGAAATCATTTGATAGTCTTGGGCGAAGTGGGGGGTTCCCTTTTATATGATTCTTTATTTTTCTTTTTCTGCCTTTAGAATTCTTTTACTTTTGTCATTTTAATTATGATATGTCATGGAGTAGGCCTGTTTGGGTTCATCTCATTGGGACCCTATTTTCTTCCTGTACCTTGACATCTCTTTCCTTCTTCAGCTTTCAGAACTTGTCAGCCATAATTTCATCAAATACATTTTCAACTCCCTTCTCTCTCTCTTCTCCTTCTGTGAACTCTATAATGAAATTGGTATGCTTGATATTATCCCAGATATCTCTTAACTTTTTCTCATGTTTTTAATTTGTTTTTCTCTTTGCTGTTCTAATTGAGTGATTTCCATTATTCTACCTTCCAGATCTCTTATGCATTCTTTTGTATCACCTAGTCTGCTATTAATTCCTTCTAATGTGTTTTTCATTTCAGTTATTGTATTCTTCAGTTCTGACATGTTCTTTTTTTATATTTTCTAGTTTGTTGTTAAAATTTTCACTGAGTTTGTTTACTCTTTTCCCTAATGTAGTTAGCATTCTTATTTCTAGGGCTTTGAATTCTTTACCTGATAATTTGTTTTAATTTCTGTTTTATTATTTATTTTTTTTTCAGGGATTTTTCTCTTGCTCTTTCAACTGAGACCAGTTCCTCCATCTTCCCATTTTGTTTAACTTTCTCTGACTCTATGAAATTAGGTGAAACAATTACTATTGCTGTCTTGAAAAAGTGTCCTTCTCTGGGAGCATCACTATATAGTCTGCATTTGCTCAGTCATTTTTTTGGAAGAGCTGGATTTGACATGAACACAAGTCACATCTTTCCTCATGGTATGCTGACATCTATCACCTTAGTAGAAGGTGTCCCTGGAGATGAAGCAGCTAGAGCCAGTGCCAGATGTGAAGCAGGGCTTCCCTTATGCTCAGTGTCTGTTATTGCCCTATTGGAGTTTGGGATTGTGGTCCTAAATTGTAGGAGAAGAAGCCCTGATAGATGGATTCAGGTTTGCTCTGTTTCCTTTAAGTTTGTACTCTCCCTTCTCCCAATACATGTACCCTTGTCCCAGAGTGGTGCAGTGCTATAGCATGAGGTGCCTGGCATGTGATTGGCCACAGGCTGTGGCAGCCCAGCCACATACAGAGGTACAGGCTGCTTCTGATGATCTGCCTGTGTAAGCACCAGTAATGGCCCCACTCAGATGCCACTTCAGGTCCAAGCCTCCTTCATCCCTCCCAACTTATCCCTCTCTTTGTCCTCTGCAGCCCTCCTCCTCGTGTGGAGATTTGCAGCAGGGTAAGCAGGTCATGTGTGGTTTCTCAGTGTGTGTCAAGACACAGGTTGTGATGGTCTGGACACCATCAGAGATTGGGACTACTTCTGATGTGCTCCCTACTGTGGGGGCAGTAATGGTTGTCCCCACCTGCTTACATGCCATTTTGGGTCTAAGCTGCCTCTGTGTCTTACAACCAATATCTTTGCTCAGTTGTGCCAACCCTTGTCCCAGTGTGGACCTGTAATGTGAGATAAGTGTGCTTAGTGCTTTTTCTTGGCTCAGGCTGGGGCATGTGCTGGGGCAGTTGTGGGAAATGGGGTGGCCACTTGAGCAGTTTTCAATTTGCTCTCTTTGCCCTGCTTCAGGAGCAAGCCAGCACAGGTGCATTCCTCATGAGCAGAGTATGGGCTTCCCACAACCCTCCTGTTACTCTCACTGGTCTTACAACCAGTCAAAGGTGCTTGTCTTCCCTGTGTCACACCCCAGGACTGGAGCACCCAACATGTGGTTTGAACCACTCACACCCTAGGGAGGATCTCTGGCCATGTAATCTCCCTTTTCCTCTGAGTTCCCTCCCAGGGACACAGGTACTGACTCCTCACTCTCTTCCCTTCCTACCCAATTTCACGTGTATTTTTCTTACACCCTTGTTTTGTATAGGAGTATTTCTGCCAGTTTCCAGTTAGTTTTCAGTGAGAATTATTTCACATATAGATGTATGGGGTTTTTTTTAAATTATTTATTTATTTATTCATTTATTTTTGTCTGTGTTGGGTCTTCGTTTCTGTGCAAGGGCTTTCTCCAGTTGCGGCAAGCGGGGGCCACTCTTCATCGCGGTGCATGGGCCTCTCACTATCGCGGCCTCTCTTGTTGAGGAGCACAAGTTCCAGACGCGCAGTCTCAGTAGCTGTGGCTCTCGGGCCCAGTTGCTCCGCAGCATGTGGGATCGTCCCAGACCAGGGCTTGAACAATGTCCCCTGCATCGGCAGGCAGACTCTCAACCACTGCGCCACCAGGGAAGCCCTAGATGTATGTTTGATGTGTTCATGCTGGTTTGTGAGTTCCACATCCTCCTACTCCACCATCTTGATCAATCCTAATGAAAACATTTTTTTAATCTTATGTAAGTAGCTTCATAATTTTGCTCTTCCTAATAAATATACCCTCATGCCTTTTTAATGACAGCCTCAATGAATTGTCTTTTTTGGAGGAAAAAATGCATAACAAATAATGTTAAAGAAGTCCCCTCATTCTACATCTCAGTCACATTTTGTCCTTCCCAGTAGCATAAGAATGAATTTATTTTGATGTCATTGATCTAAAACAAGTACACTGCCAGTTATTTCTCCAGCAAAGATTGGTTTATTTGGAATCAACAAATAATTGCTATTTGGATCTGCAACCATTATGGACCATGTGCAAGTCTCCCCACAGCAAGTAGAGGAGAACTCTTTTAAAGAGGGGAAAAAGAAGTTGGGAGGGCTATAGTAAACAAAGACTCCATTGGATAAATTGAGAGTTTGAAGTATAGTGCTTTTCATTTGCTAGGTTGTGAAAATCTCTTATTGGCCAGACTAGCAGTGGAAGTCTTTCTTCCTCCTGGTGGGCTCTGCTATCATCCTAGAGTGTGAGATCCCCTCCTTCTTGTCTCCTAACTCTATTTTAATTGAGGTTTCTCATTATTAACTTTTACAACATCAGCCCATATTTTTAGTTCTATTACAAATTTATATAAATAACATTATTTCTGTACATTAAAGTTTTACTTAAACAATGATATATTCTACCTTATGCAACTTAACTTTTCCTATGAATAATTTACTTTTAGATTTAACCATGTCAACAAAAATAAATCTAGTCCTTCCATTTTATCTGATATAGAACAGTCTATTACCGTGCATAGCCACAATTTGTTTTTGTTACTGCAAACACTGCTACAATGAACATTCCATTATATAACCACTTGCATATATTTGTAAGAATTCCCCTTGGGAATATACCTAGAAGTGAACATTTTTGGTCATATGGCATTTTAATGATCACGTACACTATATATAGCCATATTGCTCTCTGGAGCAATTGGAAATCTCAAAAAGTTGGAAAGCCACTGTTTTGCAGTACCTTTTGACCAATGTCTAATACTGATTGGTTCTTTTAGTTTGTTTGTTTTGGCTAATCTGATAGTATGAAGTACATCTCATTGTCATTTTATTTTGATTTCTCTGGTTACTAGTGAGAATAAACATCTTTTCAAATGCATATTAGCTTGCAGATTCTCTCTTCTGTGAATTGCTACCTCATACCCTATTTTTTTTTCCTATTAGAACATTTAATTTCTCTTACTGATTTATAAGCATTCTTTACACACTTGGGATACTAAGCTGTGGATAATTATAATATAGAGATGATGACAATAAATTTAGATATGTTTTCTCACCAGTCCAAGATCACTCAGATGATAATTGTAATCATGACACTTAACTACAAATTCTTTTTCTCCTATACTATGCTGCCTTCCAAATAGCAAATAATAAGGTTAAAGTAAAGGACTTCTAAAATCCTTTTCATTTCTGACATTTTATGTTTTTATCAATTGTCAAGTTCATGAAGAAGGTAATTTTTCTTCCATGTAAAATTTGGTTGGCTTGTATTATTGATTAATGTGTGATAATGATATTAAGAAGAGCAAGATTATTTTACCCCTGTCTTTTCAGACAAAGACAACCTCCTGGATTTGGAGGCTCCTTAAGAATTTAAAATACAGCAACTAAGTCTATCAGTAGATTATTTTCCTTCCGTGATTGCAGCTTCATCAGTGTCACACAAAAGATTCATTTATGGTATTGTTAATAAAAACAATTAAATTATCCCTGAGATTGCCAAACTATGTTTTGCTGAAGAGATAAACTCTAACATATTATTTTAAAATATATTATGACAGTGTTCCACTAAAATGCCCGTGTTTTCAACATTACCTGGAACAAAAACGGAGAACATATTTATTTGAGTTAACAGATGTTTGATATGATGTGCCAAGGAGATAGAACTCTTCCGTTTGTCATCTTTCTGTTGTAAGGCTTTGCTATGTATGTAAAATAACATGATTCTTGTGTTGTTTTAAAGACTTTGAAGCATCATCATAGGAATAAAAAGTATTCTTTGTTCTCTGAACAACTCATAGAGACACAGGACACAGGAGAATGGCTGGCCTGAGCTGGTTTGGAGAAAATAAATCCAAATGCTCACTCCAGGTATTTTTTAAGTTCTTCACAGCCTCATGTAGAATTTAATTTATTGTTTTTATTGATTCCTAAAGGTCTGTGATGTACTGAGCAGCATTTGCATTCCTAGGCTGAGTAAAAAGACTAAATGGCAGAATATTATGGAGTGTTAAACATTGGAAATGGAGAACCAAGCAAAGGAAGTTTTGAAAGGCAATAAAGATATTTGCCCTTAACAATCCATCTTCTGTGTCACTCTACACACAATTAGTAGCTCAATTCCAATTAAATTGATTGTTTCTTGCAGATTTAGGCACATTCATATTAAAGAGTATGCAAAAATGAATATATTCTATAAGTCTGTGAAATAAGCAGGGATTTTCAGATGGTAAACTTTTCCTGGAATTCATCCACCTAGTTTTTTGTTTTGTTTTGATATTGGTGGTTGTTGCAATGAGTAACAAAACACACTCACTGCTAATGATGAGTTTAACTAAATATCCAAAACCTAACTTGTGTACCCCTACCTCAAACCTGCAACTCTTTCCTATTTCCTTGTTTCTGTCAATGACTTCTATCTTTATTAGTCAAGACTTAAAAGAAAATAAACAGTTGTTAGTAAACCTTTTCAATCTTGAATTTTTATTACCAGACCAAGTGAAACTTTTCTTTAGAATAACTGTACTGGCCTTCCAAACTTACTCACACTAATATTTGTATGTATGAAGAAACTGTAGTCAATTGCTCCACTGTTTATTGAAAAGACCATTCTTTCCCCACTTCTCTATAGTGATACCACTGTCACCATAAATAAGGCAGTCATATTTATGCTGATCACATTCTGAATTTTCTATTCAGTTTTATTGGTCAGTATGTCTACTTTTGCACCAGTACTATATGGTCTTATTTAATGTATCTTTACAATAGATTATTCAAAATTGACTAGGTTCTTGGTGACCTACAGTATTTCCAAAAATGTTTTAGAAATATTTAGTTAAATTGAAGGGGGAAAGCTTACATTTGAATTAGAATTGGTTAAATTTACAGATTCATTTTGGGAAAACTAACATGTTTATAATATTAAGTATTCCAATATTGATATTCCAATATTGAGTATAACACATCCCTCTATTTATTTAGATTTTTCCATTTCTGCCCAAAATTATCTTGCTGATTTCATTGTAGGGGCTGTCAACTGGAAAAAATGCATAATCTAAAAGTTGAGAGTTATGTTATATTTGGAGACATTACTCAAGACTATAGCCTGGGGATAAGTCTCTTAGATAGCTTTGAGAAACGGTTCCGAAGAGGCAAGGGAGAAGCCAAGATATATAGGAAAAAAAAACAAAAAAACATGTAGTTTAACATCAAAAGATTACTGCTAATCACAAAAAAACAGACATCTCAATGATGATCTTAATGATTTTAGTACTTTTCTATGCATGGGAAAAATGCAAGTTGCTGGGCACATTGAAATTATTCTTTAGATATGCATCTTAACTATCTAGGGCCTGTATCCTGTTTTCCTCTATCCTGAGTTCTCCTCAGGGTGCATTTTTGGGGGCAGCTTCAGTGGGCAACATTTGTTGTTTACTGGAATGGCAGACAACGTTTTCTTTGTCCACAGAATCTCCTTTTGATCATAAATTTGACCAAGGTTACTGAGACATTTCATACCCTTTTGTTCCTTGGCACTAGGAAGTCACTTTCCTAGATCAGGAGAGGATTCTGTTCATAGGCCACTTAATGTGCTAATTTTTGGATTAGGCCCTATTGATAACCTATAATTCTCTGGATCACCTGTCTTACTAGTCTATGATGACACAGAAATTGTTCTCCATTGTGGCTTCTTCCCATATCTAGAGTTGAACTATTACAATTATTCTGTGTAGAGTTATATATATGATGACTACCCTAAGATGATTAGCCATTGTTAATATTGTCAGAGACCTGGTTACACACTAAGTAATGCAAGAGACAACAATTTTATTAAATAGAGAGGATACAAGTAATATAGATAGTAACATTAATAAAGTCATAGTACAGCAGAGAGAAGCACAGGCATAAGTAATTTGAAAAACAACAAGACAGAACATATTAAAACAATGATTAGTATAACTAGTTGTAATCTGGTTGCAATAAGTCATCAAGTCCAAAGTGGAGCCAGCTGGAGAATCCTAATTCTGGAGGGATCAAGTAGAGAGAAAAAGATAAATGTTTCATTTTTGTTTGCAGAAGTGTACTATATCAACTTATTGTATGTCATAGCATAATCAAAAACGTTTTCCAGTACAGTGGTATGATCTAAAAGTCATCAGAAACTTAATGCTTGTCAAAAAAAGTCCTTTTATGAATCTTCTTGAAGATCTTCATCTTATAAAAGCATCAAAGTAAAACAATGATTGTCTATAAATGACAAAAGACTTAAAATGACACAAAGATCTGATTACAAAGTAACTGATAATAAACTTAGTTATTTATATGACATACAAAATTTTAAGATAATAATTATAGTTATGACTGATAACATTATACTAAGACATACTAGATTTTTAAGCATTCCATAGAAATTTTATAGTGACAATATTAATGATATTTATTCATATAATATAACTTAAGAATGTTTTATTATAACTTGTTTGACATGGTTTCTCATATAATTTAAGATACCAAATAAACCTAACTTAATATCACTCTTTGGGATGTTTCAGGAGTCCTTTGAAGCATCCTTAAGTTAGCTAGAGGTCAAATGAATTTTAGAATTTGACTTGGAGATGGTTGTCAAAGATATCAAAAGGTTTTAAAACACTTGGTTAAATAAGATTATAGGTCACTGAAATAATACTTATTCATCCAATAAAAATGACAATAAAATATTTTTAGGACAAATACAGATCATTTAGAAGGCTAAGAAACTCAAAATCTGTTACTGAAAGTAGCTTAACATTCTAAGAAAATTTTGTTGTCTTAACATAGGGAAAACCAAACACCAGTGTTACATTAGTTCACCCTCAATAACAAACTTCATTTACCTAATTAAATTCATTCCAATCCCAGCCTGACTATGCATAAAACTCTTTTTTTCAGGACCCCCTTTCCACAAGCTTTCCATAATTTTCTGTATCTATATTAGTTTATCTCTTATTTTCTTTTTCATCTAGAAATAACCAGCTCTAGAACAAAATCACTTTATTTTCCTTTAACAAAATGCATTTCCATTCCTCATACCTTCTTTTACTTAAAACTCACATTCTACTTTCCTTGCATACTGGAATGTTTCCCTTATTAATTCTAGTAATTGCACATATGACAATTTAACGTTTAAAAACCTTAATCTCTAGTGAAAACCAACCAGTAAGTCATTGGAACTGTTTGTCATACCAGCATTTCCTGACTGGCAAACGTAGGAACATTCCATCACCTCTAGAAACATACATCTTTTCATAGTACAATTTCTTTCCTCAATGTGGTACAACACATGTGTCTAATAAACCCAAATATCTTTAGTTTCCTTCTCATAAGAAGATAAAAGTAGCAATTAATATTCCAGTATTTTATCTTACTTGAAATGATCTGGATATTCAATGAATTCCATAATTTAACTTAGCAAAACTCTAAAGTTTCAAGTTACCAAAATCTGGAGAAATTATTTTAGATAGACATACCCGAAATGTAATGATTCCTAAAGTGTTCACTTGAAAACTCTTATCTCATTTTACCTCTGTTTTATAACTCATGAAAATTTCTTCATACCAAGTTAATTTTTCTTGGTGTCAAACTCTGCAGTAGAAATAAAATGAACGCATTGACTTTCAGAAAACCTAGGTATAATAAAAATAATACATGCCTGTATTGATTTAATCAATAAGCTTACGTTAGTTTAATATCAGATATTAATTTAATACTGAATATTTCCTAGATAACATGAACTTGAAATTTATTCTAGCCAGTTTCCTTTATATTTAGAAATATTTAATTTGTAAGCACTTACCTTTAAGTCAATTAGAGCACTTTTATAATTTAATTTTGCTAATACTATACTGAGTTAGAAATATTTCATGTGTGTAACATACACACAGACATATAGACATAACTAGTGATCTCATAGCTTCACTTTAAAACATTGTCATGAATCAGGTATTACAATGTAAACTTACTAGTTTATAAATAATAGTTGGAATAAGTTAAATTTGTTTGCTCAGATGATTAAGGCTTTACTCTTTATTGAAAAGACTTTTAAGATTTGTTTTTGTCCTTGATAAATCCTTAAAGTAGACTGTGAATTAGGTTTCGAGAGAGTCTTTCCACCAGTTGGAGTTTAAACAGGCCTTTCCCCCACTTTTTTTCCCCTTTGCTTTCAGGTTCTACCTGATTGAACTTATTAGGTTCAGTCACAGGTTATTGTGGGCTGTGCTTACATTTCTGATATGTAGAGATTTGCAAAACAAAGACGGTTGCTTTTAATTCTCCAAAGAACTGGCCTGTCACCTAAATGATATTAAAAGATTGATTTGCCCAACTAAATTTTTTAAATTTACTTTTTAATATCAGTGAGAAGACTTTCAACAAAACTGAAAATCAAGAGTTCAATGTTCTAGAACTTTAGGGTTCAATTTATCATGCCTTAAAAAGTTTGCCCAAGGCATTCAGCAAAGTCCCTCTTTTGAAGGTAGAAGTTAAACGGGGGGTGGAGGGAGTGGGTTTCCTTTCATATGTTTAATTAATATTGCCTGGGAGGCAGATTTGTATGCCCTATCTTATAATGCCACGTAAGGGAAGCATTCCCAGTGAGATACAATGTCTATCCTATAATATAAATAAACAAAAGTTTTGTAACCATCTTATATAAAGTTCATTTAAATATACCAACATTTATAAACTTTTATCTCAATTCTATCAACTTTTTTTAACATTTTTTATTGGAGTATAATTGCTTTACAATAGTGTGTTAGTTTCTGCTGTACAGTGAAGTGAATCAGCTATATGTATACATATATCCCCTCCCTCTTGTACCTCCCTCCCCACCATCCCACCCATCTAGGTCATCACAGAGCACAGAGCTGAGATCCTTGTGCTATACAGCAGGTTCTCACTAGCTATCTATTTTACATATGGTAGTGTATTTATGTCAAACCTAATCTCCCAATTCATCTCACCCTCCCCTTCCCCCATTGTGTCCACACATCCGTTTTCTAGTTCTGCATTTCTATTCCTGCCCTGAAAATATGTTCATCTGTACCATTTTTCTAGATTGCACATATATGCATTTTCAAGCTTTAGCTTCTGTTACAACACTACCAACTAGTCTTGCTATTACAAGGAGTCTAGAAATGTTTCTTTTTATCCTCTGACCAATTTAAGTGGCTCAAGAACTTTTGTCAATCTTTTAACTTGATTAATTGACCTAACTGTTGCCCCAAACAACTGTTGATTGGGTATGTTAGCGTAATTTTCTTCAGTCACATGTAGATAGATAGATAACTGCAGCAATAGAGCAGATTTGTTTGAGGCCCTCTAATGTTGGGGACGAATAGGGAGTCTCTTTGGCCTATCCATGCAACCTTAGGTAGTGTTTTACCAAAACCTTTCATTTTAATCCCATTGATGCCCTTTTTATCTATCCCATTTCTTAACTATCATCTGATGATTTCTATGCTGTTGGGACAAGTCCCTTTAACTTCTACATTTTTGGGAAGAATTCTCTAGACTTTCCGCTCAGTTTTTTCTTATTTGATCTTAGTTAATCAACCTAATTAATATTAATTAAACTAATGTTTTTATTACCATGTGTAAGACCCATTGAAATAAACATGCCACCACAAATAAGACTTCCTAAAGTATATTTTGTTTTTTTTTAAGCTAAGAAAGTTTTAAGGTTAGCATATAATACATATATATGTATATATACATTTGTATATATACTATATACATAAATATATATTTATATATGTATATATACATTTGTATATACGTATATGTAATATATTTTATCCACCTTTTAAGTTTTTACATAGATGCCAATAAAATAGCTGTTTATAATGAGACCTCTCTAAAAATTTACCACATTAGATGCTTTTCCAATTTATTATTTTAAAATTAATTTTTATTAGAGTATAGTTGATTTACAATGTTGTGTTAGTTTCTGCTGTACAGCAAAGTGAATTAGTTAAACATATATATATATATATATATATATATATATACTTTTTTTTTTCCCCCACACCACCCGACATGTCTGATCTTTTTTTTTTAAATTCTTTTCTCATATATGTCATTACAAAGTATTGAGTAGGGTTTCCTGTGCTATACAGTAGGTCCCCATTAGTTTATTTTATACAGTAAGTCCCCTACATATGAATGAGTTCCGTTCTGAGAGTGTGTTTTAAGTCCAATTTGTTCTTAAATCCAACAAAGTTAGTCTAGGTACCCAGATAACACAATCAGCTACATAGTACTGTACCGTAAAAGGTTTATAATACTTTTCACACAAATAATATATTAAAAAAACACAAAAAATAAAGAAAACCTTTTTAATCTTACAGTACAGTAGCTTGAAAAGTGCAGTAGTATGGTACAACAGCTAGCATATAGGGGCTGGCATAGAGTGAACAGGTAAGAAGAGTTACTGACTGGAGGAGGGAGAGGAGGTGAGAGATGGTAGAGCTGAAATAGCAGCGGCAATAAGAGATGAAGAGCAAGCAGCAATTTTCACTCATGCCTGACGTTGATGGAATGCAAGTCTGCATCTTCAAAAGCTCGCTACTTGAAGGTTCATATGTAGGGGACTTACTGTATATAGTAGTGTGTATATGTCAATCCCAATCTCCAAATTTATCCTTCCCCCCTTTCCCCCTTGGTAACCATAAGTTTGTTTTCTACATCTGTAACTCTCTTTCCGTTTTGTAAATAAGTTCATTTGTACCATTTTTTTTCCAGATTCCACATATAAGAGATATCATATATTTGTCTTTCTCTGTCTGACTTATGTCACTAAATATGACTATCTCTAGGTCCACCCATGTCACTCCAAATGACATTATTTCATTCTCTTTTATGGTTGAGTAATATTCCATTGTATATATGCACCATATCTTTGTCCATTCATCCATCAATGGACATTTAGGTTGATTCCAAGTCTTAGCTATTGTAAATAGTGCTGCAATGAACATTGGGGTGCCTGTATCTTTTCCAATTATGGTTTTCTCTGGATACACGTCCAGTAGTGGAATTGTTGGATCATATGGTAGCTCTATTTTCAGTTTTTTAAGGAAACTCCATACTGTTCTCCATAGTGGCTGTATCAATTTACATTCCCACCAACAGAGTGGGAAGGTTTCCTTTTCTCCACACCCTCTCCAGGATTTATTATTTGTAGATTTTTACCAATGGCCATTCTGACCGGTGTGAGGTGATACCTCATTGTAGTTTTGATTTGCATTTCTCTAATAAGTAGTGATGTTGAGAATATTTTCATATGCAAATAAGGTTTCCTAAACTGGTATGTTTTTTTTTTAAACTAAGAAAGTTTTAAGTTAGCATATACATACATATATATGTATGTACATGTATATATACACTTATATATGTATATATATCTATATATAATATAGATATTTTTATCCACCTTTCAAGTTTTTTTCATAGATGCCAATAAAATAGCTGTTTACAATGAGAGCTCTCTAAAAGTTTAACAAATTAGATGTTTTTCCAATTTAAAGTATCCATTATCTTGCTATTGATGAGTAGTATCTTAATAGTGACTCAAAACAATGACACAAGAGGCATCCCCACAAGAGAGTACAAAGGATGCAGTCTTCACAAGATCTAGAAAGTTTACCCACCAAAATAGTCTAAGAAAGTAAAGGTCCTTCATTGTACAGGCAGGCAAAACAAAGGTTAAGATGACAAAGCCACCTTATGGGCTGAAACCCCTTATGTCAAATTTCCCTGCGATTTGGCACAGCCAGACAAAAAGACTGCTCAGAATGCCAGTTTATTCTACTGGCTGCAAAGAGGCCTCTGCTGGTACCAAAGTTCTGGTTCCTCATAGAGTTCAGGCAAAGGAGAGAAGTCTGCTGTGGGACACTTCTTCATTGCTGAAACTGTCAACTCAAAAAAAACACACAATCTAAAAATTGAGAGTTGTGTTTAATTCAGGGAACTTGCTGAGGACTATAGCCCAGGAATTAACCTCTCAAATAGCTCTGAGGAACGGTTCCAGAAAGATAAAGGAGGAGCCAGGATACGTAGGAGTTTTTGCTGAAAAAAGGAAAAAAAAATGTAGTTGAACATCAAAAGATTACTGCTAATCAAAAAAAAAACAGATATCTCAAG
Source organism: Balaenoptera musculus (assembly GCF_009873245.2). Taxonomy (NCBI): domain Eukaryota; kingdom Metazoa; phylum Chordata; class Mammalia; order Artiodactyla; family Balaenopteridae; genus Balaenoptera; species Balaenoptera musculus. The sequence goes on from NC_045798.1 coordinate 59,698,955, forward strand.
TTAATGATTTTAGTGCCTTCCTATGTATGAGAAGATGCAAGAGTTTGGGCTTACTGAAATTATTCCATAGATACGCATCTTAACTATCTAGGACTAGTATTCTGTTTTTCTCCATCTTGCATTCTCCTCAGGGTACACCATCGGGGGAAGCTGCAGTGGCTGATGGCTTGACGTCAAACAACATTCATTGTTTACTGGGATGGCAGGCAACTTTTTTTGTCAAAACATCTTTATATTTTCATTAGGTATTCAGATATGATACAATTTAAATTATAGAGAGATCCTTTATTGACAGGATAAAGAGGAATTTGGAGAATAACCACATTGAGACCTGGAAAGAAGTAATCAAACATTCAAGAAATACAGAGGTAAAATAAACTTGTTTTGGTGACTAGACGTAAAGAATAAAGGAGGAAAAGGAATCCATAAGGGCTCAGAGATTTTTAAATGAGTTTAATTTGTAGATGTCATATTTGCTGCAATTGTAGAATGACAACCAGGTAATAATTTCTAATTAGGGGTTGTGTACAAAAATCTGACTGTATAAAGAAGTATAAGGGAGCAAAATTTGCCACCCCAAAATGTTTCTTTGGCATGCAGATTATATTGAGTAGAAAATAATCAAGGTCCAAAAGACTCAAGAAGAAATTTCAACTTCCTCTTAACTGCCTACAAATATTTCCATAGATGACCTGTTCCCAGTATAGAGCTATCATCAGAGAGATATACAAAGAATATGGGATAGGTGTGGTAGGGAAACTCAGGAGAGCATAGAGGTCAGAGTCTACTCTGTGTTCCATTGTCTCTACATGGCCCAGCAAACATTTGCTTTTCCATCTCAATGTCAATTGCCTTCCTTCCCTTTGAAGTCCCAAACGCCCATCCCCAAAGCCTCCTTTGTCTTTAGCTGAAGATGGTATTTAAGGTGAGGGCTTCAGCCATTTTGGTGAGTTATTCAGTTTTCCTGGGTCTCTCCCATGTATATGTGTTATTAAACTTCTGTTTTATTTTCTCCTTTTAATCTATCTCATGTCAATTAATTCTTAGACTAGGCAGAAGAAACTAGAAGGGTAGAGGAAATTTTCTCCACAAAGAGTTCACTTGTCAACTTCATGAGATCAGTGACTTTGTCTTGTTACCTGTCATAGACCCAGATTCTCATGTGTGACACATAGACAATCCTCAATGCATACTTGATGAATGGGAGAAAGACAGCAAGAAGGAGGAAAAGAATGAAGGATGGAAGCAAAAAGGGAAAGGAAGACAAAGGAAAAGGTGAGAAAGATAAAGAACATGCATGGTGTGGCAAAGAAAAGGAAATAAAAAGAATATCAGAAAAGAAACAGGTTCTTTTCTGGTAATATAAGCTATTTCTTCTTAAATAGTTTTATCCTCAATACTTTGATCACATTGTTCATCTCATTTTCATCTGAGATGTTTAACATATACATAATGTAAAAGAAAAATTTAGATACCTTTATTATTGTGAAAATCATAGCAAAAAAGAAATGTGATCATTCAATGAATGTTTATTTGCTCAGGTTAGTAAGCATAATAATATTTTTTTTACATTGCAATAAAGCAAACAGTGAGAATGGATTATTGCTTTTATAGACCAACATTTATTTCATCTGATTCAGAGACGTTCACGTTATTGCATTTAGGAAACAATTACTGTACTATCAGGTTGTCATTTTGTTAAGGTAAACCTGTTTTAATATTGACACTTAAATGTAAATTTCAAGGTAAGATATCTCAAATTTAAATGAGTCTACAGCCTGAAATATGTAGAAGTTCAATTGGTTTCTACTAAATAAAAATATTTTTGATCTTTCTTTAATAAAGTAGAAAACTAGAAATTGATTATAGGAGGTTTCTTAAGTCAGCTTCTCACCTTCAAGCAAAGTAAAGTATATCTCTGGAGAAAGGTAAAATCCTATTCATTCTTCTATGACATTGATATTCCCTTTCTCTTGACTATAAAACCATAAACACCAGGCTCTAAATATATGGTAGACATTTTGTTTGTGTGAGGAGTTGAATCAAATGAACCTAGGTATGAAACATTTTCCCAGGCTGGTGACAGAATAAAGAAACCAGCAGGACACACAAGGTGAAAGAATGGAGACCTGATTAAGTCAGGGGTCAGTTTAATGACAGTCAAACATAGCTGTGGCTAGATGTGATTCTCTAATTCTATCTTATTGTAAGTAACATTGACTGTTTGATGAAGTGACAATAATAAGAAAATTGAAGAATGTGTATCATCTAAACATGGTAGCCAACTTTTTAGAAAGGTAGACTCCAAAAACATAAAATATTTATCCTGAATTCAATGCCATTATATTTCAAAAGGAAATCTAAGAAAGAGGAAGTGAATTAGTGTTCAAAGATATGTACGAGATTCTCTGCTAAAATTATTATATGGGTTATCAGAATTTTTTTCACTCAAAAAGTGATATTATTTCTATATTAGTTTCATATGCCTTCTGTAACAAATTGCCACAAAATTGGTGGCTTCAAACAATAGATATTTATTCTCTCACACTTCTGCAGGTGAAAAGTCCAACATCAAGTTGTCAGCAGGGCCACCCTCCCGCTGAAGGCTTTAGAGAAGAATCCTTCATTGCCTCTTCCAGTTTCTGGTGGCTCTTGCATGACTCCAATCTCTGCTCCACCTTCACATGGCCTTCTTTCCCATGTTTCTTTATCAATTTCTCCTTCTCTTTTCTTATAAGGATAAATAAACTATAGTACATGAAATGTACTATGTTCATGTATTATACTATAGTACATGAAATATTATACTGTTAAAGAGAAATGAGCTATCAAGCAGTGAAAAGACATGGAGGAATCTTAAATGCATATTACAAACAAACCAATCTGAAAAGGCTATATACTGTATGATTCCAATTATAGGAGTTAGGACATGGAGATATCATTTTGAAGGTCACCATTCAACCCACTACAATTTCCATTTTTACAGGTAAGAGAAACCTAATCATAGAATAAAAATGACTTCTCAGGAACACATTGGAATGGAGAGGAAAAACTTTGCAGAATCATTCAAGCCCCAAATTGCAAATTGTTGTTGTGATTGTGCTGACAAAACTCTACAGAGAAGACAAAACTGTACTTCTGATATTTTAATGAGCAAAGACATCAAAATATCATTTAAAATATAAATAATAAACAAAGTTAACAGTATATCATGGATTGGTTAAAATCAAGTCTTGAAAAAAAATGCCAAGAAAACCAGAGTGAGATTTGGAGCCATAATACACATCAAAAGGAGAAGCACTGTTGTCCTTGGAGATGATGTATTATTAATAGTTTACATAAAAAAGAAAACCTTGACTGCTATTCGTCTCTTGGATACACTGTCAAGGAAAAGTTTATTTGTTTTGAAGGGAGGAGAAAAGCCTTCACAGAGAAAGACTGAAGCTTAAAATAGATGAGGTGTTTAAAAGAGAGGAACTTGATTTTTCAAGCAATTTCAAGTCTCCTCAAGTAGGTAAATTCCAGCTAAATATACAATGTAACTTCGGGCTTGGAAAATTACTAATCTACCTTGACATATATGCACTACCAAATGTAAAATAGATAGCTAGTGGGAAGCAACTGCATAGCACAGGGAGATCAGCTCCGTGCTTTGTGACCACCTAGAGGGGTGGGATAGGGAGAGTGGGAGGGAGACGCAAGAGGGAGGGGTATGGGGATATATATATATATACATATAGCTGATTCATTTTGTTATACAGCAGAAACTAACACAGCATTGTAAAGCAATTATACTCCAATAAATATGTTAAAAAAAGAAAAATGAGCAGTTTGAGTTCTGCCAGGATGAAATAGTTGTGCATATCATGACATTTCTATTTAAAAGGCAAGGTGCATTCCACAAATTATACATTTTACCTCAACCTCTGGGAATATTTGAAAGTAATTATTAAAGGATTACTAGTAAGCATTAAGAAGAAACAAAGGTGGTCTTTAGAACCTGGGATGAAATCAACTAAAATTATTCATTCTATACATGGGTGTTTATGATGTTTTATTCATAGTTGCCAAAATTTGGAAGCAATCAAGATGTCTTTTAGTAGGGGAATGGATAAATCAAGTATAGTACATTAACTATCAACCAGTGTTAAAAAGAAATGAGGTATCAAGTAGTGAAAAAACATGGAGAAATCTTAAATGCATATTACTAAATTAAAGAAGCCAATCTGAAAAGACTATATACTGCATGATTCAAATTATATGACATTCTGTAAAAGGCAGTCTATGGAGACAGTAAAATATCAGTGGTTTCCCAGGTTTAGTGGGAAGAGAGTTGTGAATAGATGGTGTACAGAAGAAACTTAGGGCATGAAGCTATTCTGTAGGATACTATAATAAAACTAAATGTATGATACATGTCATTATAAATTAGTCCAAACCCATAGAATATACAACACTGAGTGAATATTAGTGTAAATTATGGACTCTGAGTGAAAATGATGTGGTAATGTAGGTAACAAAGGTACCATTTTGGTGGGAGCTGTAGATAATGTCTATCCATGTGTGGGGTCAGAGGGTGTATGATAAATCCCTCACCTACTCAGTTTTCCTGTGAATATTACTCTAAGAAATAAAGTTTATTTTAAAAACTGTAATAGAATATCATAACTAGGATCTTCCCATCTTATTCAGATTTCCCCAATTTTATTTACAAATTGTCTTTTGATTCAGAATCTGAGCAAAGTATGAAAAAGGAAACAATAGGAAAACTTATCACAGAGAATTTGCATCAAAAAGGGCTGAAATTTCACATGAGTTATAAAAATTATGGGAGAGGGAAGTGGAGGAATTTCATGGGCTGAGTTGGAAGGAAAGAGTCTCTTAGTTTAAAATAACATTTTAGTTGCAGGCAGAAAGTGTGGGAGAGGGTTTTAGGGCTATTTTTGCTGTATTGTGAAGAACATTGAGAATAATAATAACAGAAAGTGAGGATTTCAAAGGTATTTGTATTTCCCACTTTTCTGTGTTATGTAAAGAGTCTTGATTTTTTTAAATGCAATTTAGTTCATTATTATTTTTCTGTTAGACTGATATTTCTTCAAATTATCACTGACAGAACTAGGGCCACAGAGAGCCCTGTGGAATTAAACAAAAATCACACAAATGGGAACAAAGTCTTTGTATTCAGATTTTGCTATAGCAAGTGAGCCAACACCATCACTTGCACTTGGAAAAAGTCAAAGGCAGGAAGGGGAGCATGAAAGCTTTATAGTGGATAAAAAGGATGGCTTCAGGTATGCTACTGTAGAAGGTTGTTGCTTAGCAAAGCTAGAAACAGGCTAACTAGAATCAAGACATCTTATGTGATTGGTTTGGGAAGCATATTTATGTTTCTCTGGCTGGCCAGATGTTGGGAGAGGGAGCAAACCTTGAGTCCAAGTTCCGACTATTCTGGGCTGATCCCACAGAGGTTGGGGTTTGGCTCCCTGAACTGATGACTCAAGAGACTGTGGGTCAGAATTCTTTTGTCAAACATGATTCGCCTTTGTTATTTGTATATTGTCTATTAGCCCTGGTCTGTTTTCCCTTCTTCCTTTTATTCCTTCCTTTTTTCCCATCTATCTATGCATCCATTTACCAAGCTTATCTAGCAGCCTCTCTTAATTGCCCAGCTATATATCAAACCTTGGATTATAAAGCACAGTTTACTCACATTAAATTATTGTCAATTTTCTTTGGTTAAAGTATGATATGTAGGATAGTGTAATGAGCATAATCTGGAAAAATAGAGCAATCTTTACATAAGAGGTAAGACTATATTTTTTTTCAAATCCATATTGAACACTTAAAATGTGAAGATAACACCTTTAGCCTTAGTGATAATGTGGTCACGGTTCTATTTATCAAAAACTCACAGTGCAGTTAGGAAGTTGAATAAATTATATATATATATATATAGACAGATATATATATATATATACATATATATATGCACACACATATATATGAATGTGAAATAATAATTTTAATAGAAGTCTAAGCAGATAAGGTAGGGGGGGTCCCCAGAGAAAAACCATACATAACTTTAACATAAGAGAAGCCATTTTAGGCCTAAGCCATTTGGTGATCTAAGCCTGGCCACAATGCTTGCCCTGCTGAAGAATAGGTCTCAGTACTTAATGGTTTTAAGGTAACAAAAGGAGGTAAAAACAGCTGTTACTGGGTCAGGGAGATAACCATATGTGAGACAGTTTATTAGTTGTAAAGACACCCAGCTCTATTTCAAAGATAAAGATTAGAATAAAGCACATTCTTGAGCTGTTCTGCAGAATTCAAATCCCCTTCAGCACTCAACCACCAGATTAACTGGAACCTAAGGAATAAAGATGCTAAACTTTTCTAACCCTCATGACTTCAATCAACTACAGTCTGGACCTTGTCAACAATTGCCCCAGTTCTATGCTGAATTCTCCTTTGCTCAAGCCTCTTCAGGAGTATGCATGCCCCCTTTAGCTTAAAATTTTCTCAATTTTGCTGTTCAGGGAGACACTGCTTTGGGAAATATCTCTGGTGCTATCTTTACTTGCCGCAAGTAATAAAGCCTTCCTTCTCCTGCTCTTTGGCTTAAGTGTATTTTGGCTTAACACCCACCAAGAGGAAAACCCAGTTTTTGGATAACAGAAGTTTCAACACATTTTTATTGTGGAAATACAAAGAAGAAGACTACTAGTTGTCCAAAGCAGATGGAATGGGCTTCAGAGAAAGGAGATGTACAGAGGTTTCTAATAAGTTGTTGCTTGCTAGATGGACAAGAGAAAAAAAATGATAATGCATGACATTATCTAGTGTTTCTAATGGGAGTTGGCTGTGAGATCAGCATTAGCAAAAGTGCAGCAATGGGTTTAGAAAGCCATGTAAAGCATTTTACCATGACAGACTATTATTTAAACCATCTGGTTGACTAGAGATCAAGATGGCAAAGGAGTAGGATGTGGAGCTCACCTTCTCTCCACAGATACATCAAAAATATATCTACATCAGCAACGACTCTCACAGAACATCTACTGAACACTGGCAGAAGACCTCAGGCTTCCAAAAGGGCAAGGAAATCTCCATGCAACTGGGTAGGGTAAAAGAAAAAAAAGAGAGAGAGAGAGAAAGGAATTGGGATGGGATCTGTGCCTCTGGGAGGGAGATGTGAAGGAGGAAATGTTTCCACACACTGGGAAGTCCCCTCACTGGCAGGGACAGAGGGGGAGCTTAAGAGTCTCAGAGGAGAATGCAGCAGCAGGTGTGCAGAGGGCAAAGTGGAGAGAAACCTGCACACAGGGTCAGTGCCAACTGGTACTCCCCAGCCTGAGACGATTGTCTGCTTGACCACTGGGGTAGGTTGGGGTTGGGTACTGAGGCTCAGGCTTCAGAGGTCAGACTCCAGGGAGAGGACTGGGGTTGGCTGCATGAAGACAGCCTGAGGGGGCTAGGGTGTAGTGTGCCAAATCTGAGGGAGCCCGAGAAGAAGCCTGAGCCCACCAGAGAGGCAAGGGACCATTGTTGGGGGGTGCATGAGGAGAGGGGCTGACCCAACATAGGAACTTCTTTCTCTGTGCACTCACAGGTGGCAGAGCACGACTTACATGAGCTCCAGGGGTGGATGCAAGCCACAGCCGCTATCTTGGACCTCAGAAGTGGGCACAGACCACTACCACTGCTGCTGCTGCTACCACCAATCATCCTGTGAGCGAGTGCAGGTCACTGCCATCACCTTCCTGGGAGCCTGCATGGCCAGCCACTGCTGAGAGTCCCATGATCTGGGGCCAACTTCCCTGGGAGAACACACAGCACACTCCAGTTTTTGGAGCTTCCTGCCAGGCTCTGTCACCACTTCACACACACCTCAGTTGTGGCTGCCTTATCCCTCCCCAACCTGAGTGAGTAAGTGTCCCAATCAGCTGCTGCTTTCACCCCTCTCACCTGGGTGAGGAACAGACACCTGAGGGTGGACCACACTCAGAGGTGGGACTAAAACCAAAGCTGAACCCCAGGGACTGTGTGACTAAGGAAGAGGAACAGAAATCTTTCTGCAGCTGCACAAGCCACAGGTTAAATCCCCATGATTGGCTTGGTAGACCCTGATTCTGTGGAATATCTGAATGGACAATGAGTGCTCCCACAACAGAGACAGGTCTAGCTTTAGCAGCTGTGGACTTTGGGGGCAAGTACACATGGGAGTTGGGCCAGGTCAGAGTCTGAGCTGCCCCCACAGTGCCCACAGGGGGTCCAGAGATTTAGAGGTATTGGAAGTCCTCCTGGGGAGGCAGGTGTTTGTTGTGGCTCACTGTGGAAGCAAGGACACTGACAACTGAGCCCCCAGGAAAATTTTATTATTACTATTATTTTTTTCTTTTATTTCGTTTTGCTCTATTGATTTTTTACTATTATTTTTTACTTTTTGTTTATTTTTCTTTTCTTTTTAAAAAAATTTTTAATATATTTTTAATTTTTCTATTTCACTTTTTTATTGTTTTTGTTCTTAGTTTTCTTTTATCATTTTTGTGTGTTTACATTTTTTTTGCTTTTTTTAAGTTTGCTTTCTGGTTTTGTTTTGTTTTTGTTTTTAATAGTTTTGTTTTTATTGTCTGTTTTTGTTTTTTGATTCTTTTGTTTGTTAGGTTGTTCTCTTGATGTTTTAGTTTTCTTTGATTTTTGTCTATTTCTTTGTTTTTGTTTGGTTGGTTTTGATTTTACCATTTGTCTTGAGTTTTGTTTGTCTTTCTTTTTTTTTGTTGTTTGTTTTGGTTTTGTTATTTGTTTTGGGCTATGTGTCTGGGTTTTTTTCCTTTTTTTTTTTTTTTTTTTTCTGCCATGCTGCACAGCTTGAGGGATATTTGCTCCCTGGCCAGGGGTTGGACCTGAGCCACTGGGGTGGGAGCACCGAGTCTAGGATGCTGGACTTCAAGAGAATTCCCAGCCTCAGGCAGTATTAATCAGTATAAGCTCTCCATCTCGAAAACAAGCCCCAGCTCAACCCAACTGTCTCAGGATCCAGTGCTGGACTCCTCAGGCCAAACAACCATCAAGACAGGAAAACAGCACCACACATCAGCAGACAGGCTGCCTAAGGTTGTACTAAGCTCACAGACAACCCAAAACACGCGACCTGACACAGCCCTGCCTATCAGAGGGAAGACAGCTCTACCCACCAGAGTGCAGGCACCAATCCCTCCCATGAGGAAGCCTACACAAGCCATTGGGACAACCAAACTCACCAGATGGCAGATACCAGAAGCAAAAGGAACTATGACCCTGAAGCCTGCAGAAAGGAGACCAAAACCACAATAAGTCAGACAAAATGAGACAACACAAAAATAAGTTGCAGACTAAGGAGCAAGGTAAAAACTCACAAGATCAAATAAATGAAGAGGAAAGAGGCAAGTATCTGAAAAATATTTCAGAGTAATGATAGTAAAGATGATCCAAGATCTTGGAAATAGAATGGAAGCATGGATCAAGAAGATAGAAGAAATGATTCACAAGGACCTGGAAGAAATAAAGAACAAACAAACAGTGATGAAAAACACAACAACTGAAATGAAAAGTACACTAGAAGGAATCCATAGTAGAATAACTGAGACAGAAGAATGGATAAATGAGCTGGAAGAAAGAATGGTTGAAATAATTGCCATGGAGCAAAATAAAGGAAAAAGAATGAGAAGAATTGAGGAGAGTCTCAGAGACATCTGAGACAAACACACCAACATTCGAATTATAGGGGTCACAGAAGAAGATAAGAAAGAGAAAGTGTCTGAGAAAATATTTGAAGAGGTTATAGTTGAAAACATCCCTAACATGGGAAAGGAAATAGTCACCCAAGTCCAGGAAGGACAGAGTCCCATACAGGATAAACCTGAGGAGAAACACTCCAAGATATATTAATCAAAATAACAAAAATTAAATACAAAGAAAAATATTAAAAGCAGCAAGAGAAAAGCAACAAATAATATACTAGGGGACCCTATAAGAGTATCAGCAGATTTTTCAGCAGAAACTCTGCAGGCCAGAAGGGAGTGGCATGGTATATTTACAATGATGAAAGAGAAAAACCTACAACCAAGATTAGTCTAAGCAACAAGGACATCATTCAGATTTGATGGAGAAATCAAATGCTTTACAGACAAGCAAAAGCTAAGAGAAATCAGCACCATGAAACCAACTTTACAACAAATGCTAAAGAAACTTCTCTAGGCAGGAAACACAAGAGAAGAAAAAGACCTACAAAAACTAATCCAAAACATTTAAGAAAATGGTCATAGGAACATACATAGTGATAATTACCTTAAATGTAGATGGGTTAAATGCTACAACCTGAAGACACAGACTGGATGAATGGATACAAAAAAAAGACCTGTATATATGCTGTCTACAAGAGAACCTAGGGACTAGGTACCTAGGGTCTGAACCTACATTTCAGACCTACGGACACATACAAACTGAAAGTGAGGGGATGGAAAAAGATACTCCATGTAAATGGAAATTGAAAGTAGCGATACTCATAACAGACAAAATAAACTTTAAAATAAAGACTTACAAGATACAAGGAAGGACACCACATAATGATCAAAGGATCAATTTAAGAGAAGATATAACAATTGTAAATATTTATGCACCCAACTTAGGAGCACCTCAATATACCAGGCAAATGCTAATGATCATAAATGGGGAAATAAAAAGTAACACAATAATAGTGGGGGACTTAAACACCCACCTCACACCAATAGACAGATCATCCAGACAAAAAATTAATAAGGAAACATAAACCTTAAATGACACATTAGACCAGATACACTTAATAGATATTTATAGGACATTCCATCTGAAAGCAGCAGAATACACTTTCTCCTCAAGTGCACATGGAACATTCTCAAGGATAGATCACATATTCAATCACAAATCAAACCTTGGTAAATTTAAGAAAATTAAAATCATATTGTGCACCTTTTCTGACCACAACAGTATAAGATTAGAAATCAATGACAGGAAAAAACAGTGACAGGAACAAGCACATGGAGGCTAAACAATGTGTTGCTAAATAACCACTGAAGAAATCAAAGAGTAAATCAAAGAATACTAGGAAGCAAATGGTAATGAACACATGAAGACCTAAAACCTATGTGATGCAGCAAAAGAGGTACTAAGAGGGAATTTTATAGCAATACAATCCTACCTCAAGACAAAAGAAAAATCTCAAATAAACAACCTAACTTTACACTTAAAGCAACTAGAGAAAGAAGAACAAACAAAACACAAAATTAGTAGAAGAAAAGAAATAATAAAGATCAGAGCAGAAATAAATGAAATAGAAGCAAAGAAAACAATAGAAAAAAAATCAATGAAACTAATAGCTGGTACTTGGAAAAGATAAACAGAAATGATAAACCTTTAGCCAGACTAATCAAGAAAAAAAGGGAGAGGACTCAAATCAATAAAATTAGAAATGAAAAAGTAGAAGTTATGAAAGACACTGCAGTAATACAAATGATCATGAGACTATTAGAAGAAACTCTATGGCAACAAAATGGACAACCTGGAAGAAATGGACAATTTCTTAAAAAGGTACAAACTTCCAAGACTGAACTAGGAAGAAATAGAAAATATGAACAGACCAATCACAATTAACAAAATTGAAACTGTGATTAAAAACTTCCAACAAGCAAATGTCCAGGACAAGGTGGCTTCACAGGTGAATTCTATCAAAGTTTTAGGGAAGAGCTAACACGTATACTTCTCAAGCTCTTCCAAAAAATTGCAGAGGTAGGAACACTCCCAAGCACATTGAATGAATACACCATTACCTTGATACCAAAACCAGACAAAAATATCACTAAAAATGAAAATTACAGGTTAATATCACTGATGAACATAGAAAAAAACTTCCTCAACAAAATACTAGCTAAACAAATCCATCAACACATTAAAAGGTTCTTACAACATGATCAAGAGAGATTTATCCCAGGGATGCAATGATTCTTCAATATATGCAAATCAATCAATGTGGTACACCATATTAGCAAATTGAAGAATAGAAACCATATGATCATCTTAATAAATGCAGAAGAAAACTTTTCACAACATTCCACACCCATTTATTAAAAAAAAAACTCTCCAGAAAGTGGGCATAGAGGAAACCTACCTCAACATAATAATGGCTATATATGACAAACTCACAGCAAACATCATTCTCAATGGTTAAAAACTGAAAGCATTTCCTCTATGCTCAGGAAAAGACAAGGATGTCCACTCTGACCATTTATATTCAACATACTTTTGGAAGTCCTAGCCACAGCAATCAGAAAAGTAAAAGAAATAAAAGGAATCCAAATTGGAAAAGAAGAAGTAAAACTGTCACTCTTGGCAGATGACATGATACAACCTAAAAGATGCTACCAGAAAACTACTAGAACTAATTAATGAATTTGGTGAAGTTGCAACATACAAAATTAATGCACAGAAATCGCTTGCATTCCTATACACTAACAATGAAAAATCAGAAAGAGAAATTAAAGAAACAGTACCATTTACCATCGCAGCAAAAAGAATAAAATACCTAGGAATAAACCTACCTAAGGAGGTAAAAACCTGTATGAAGAAAACTATAAGAAACTGATGAAAGAAATCAAAGATGATACAAACAGATGGAGAGATATACAATGTTCTTGGATGGGAAGAATCAATATTGTGAAAATGACTATACTACACAAAGCAATCTACAGGTTCAGTGCAATTCTTGTCAAATTACCAATGCCATTTTTATAGAATTTGAAAAAAAATTTTACAATTTGTATGGAAACACAAAAGACCCTGAATAGCCAAAGCCATCTTGAGACAGAAAAACGGAGTTGGAGGTTTCAGGCTCCCTGAATTCAAACCATACTACAAAGTTACAGTAATCAAGACAGTATGGTACTGGTACAAAAACAGAAACATAGATTAATGGAACAGGATAAAAAGCCCAGAGATAAACCCATGCACCTATGGTCACCTAATCTATGACAAAGGAGGCAAGAACATACAATGGAGAAAGAGAGTCTCTTAAATAAGTGGTGCTAGGAAAACAGGAGAGCTCCATGTAAAAGAATGAAATTACAACACTCCCTCACATTATACACAAAAATAAGCTCAAAATGGATTTAAGACCTAAATGTAAGTCCAGACATTATAAAACTCTCAGAGGAAACTGTAGGCAGAACATTCTTTGACATAAATCACAGCAAGATCTTTTATGACCCACCTCCTAGAGTAATGGAAATAAAACCAAAAATAAACAATTGGGACCTAATGAAACTAAAATGCTTTTGCACAGCAAAGGAAACTATACAGAAGATGAAAAGACAACCTTCAGAATGCAAGAAAATATTTGCCAATGAAACAACTGACAAGGGATTAATCTCCAAAATACACAAACAGCTCATACAGCTCAATATAACAAATACAAACAACCCAATGAAAAAAATGGGTTGAGGAACTAAATAGACATTTCTCCAAAGAAGTCATCCAGATGGTCAACAAACACATGAAAAGGTGTTCAACATCACAAATTATTAGAGAAATGCAAATGAAAAGTACAATGAAGTATCACATCACACCAGTCAGTATGGCCATCATAAAAAAATCTAGAAACAATAAATGTTGGAGATGGTGTGAAGAAACAGGAACCCTCTTGCACTGTTGGTGGGACTATAAATTGATATAGCTACTATGGGGAACAGTATGGAGGTTCCTTATAAAACTAAAAATAGAACTACCATATGACCCAGCAATCCCACTACTGGGCATATACCCAGAGAGAACTATAATTCAAAAAGACACATGAACCCCAACGTTCATTGTGACCCTATTTACAATAGCCAGGACATGGAAACAATAAATGTCCATTCACAGATGAATGGATATAGATGTGGTACATACATATAGTGGAATATTACTCAGCCATATAAAGGAACAAAATTGTGCCATCTGCAGAGACGTGGATGGACATAGAGACTGTCATACAGAGTGAAGTAAGTCAGAAAGAGAAAAACGAATATTGTATAATATAGCTTATATGTGAAATCTCAAAAAATGATACAGATGAACCTATTTGCAATGCAGAAATGGAGACACAGATGTAGAGAACAAACATATGGACATCAAAGGTTGGAAGAGGGCGGGATGAATTGGGAGATTGTGATTGACAAATGTACACTACTACGTTTAAAATGGGTAACTAAAGAGAACCAACTGTATAGCACAGGGAACTCTACTCGGTGCTCTGTGGTGACCTAAATGAGAAGGAATTCCAAAAAAGAGTGGATATATGTGAACGTATAGCTGATGCACTTTGCTGTACAGCAGAAACTAACACAACATTGTAAATCAACTATACTCCAATAAAAATTAATTTAAAAAATAATAAAAGCAGATGTTAATAAACTGAAACATTTAAAAATTCTAAAAAATAAATCCACGTTTTTGTTTTCCAAAATTAAAAAAGAGTTTCCATTCATACTTCTATTCTCTCTTTTAATGGGAATCAGAAACATTTAGTCTTCTTAAACTCAGTCTATACCAAAAAACTGAGGATGGAACCAAATATATTGGGGGGACAATTTTTCCTCAAGTATAAGTAAAATATGCAAATATTCTTGTATACATTCTCTCTATTAGCTCCTCAATTCATAAATGATCCTTTGTTTCTAGTGATCAGGTTATAAAAGTTGCCCAGAAAAGAAATAACAATCTTGTAATTCCAAAAGATTTACCTCAAAATTTTTTTAAAAATGAGATTTTGAAAATACTTGACAAGAAAATTGGCATTAGACTCTTTTTGAATGTTCCTCAGGTAAACGCATGATAATTGAATGAGGACTTGTCTGCGTCTTGCAGTTGGAAGAAAGATACATGCAATCATTTTGGAAACCTTCTATTTGCCTGACAAGAATCTGTGGCTATCTTATTTTCTAAGCACTCCAATTATCAGCAGGAAGAAAAAGCCAAGAGTATCGAGTATTAATATGCTCTTTCATTTTCTCTTCAGAAAGAAAAATAAATTCAGTGTGACAAAAACAGCTAGTAATGCCCTTCTCACTTTTATATTAGTGACCAGGAATGTAAATGCCTGAGGCATTGCCTTTTGGTTTTGATAGTGCTGAAACCCAGCACTAAAATTTAACAATGAAACAAATGGCTTCTTTTGCTCTATAAAGATCAGTGATGTTATTGAGATAATGCCATTGATACATAACCAATAGCTTTTTCCAATCTGGGTAGATTTTGGAAGAACCTTTCTCTTGGGACTCATCAATAAAGCATTGGATTAAACTTCATCTTAGACAATATTTTAAAAGACGTAGCTTTAATATAAAGATTATAGGAGAGGAGAAGATGATGGAAGAGTAAGACGCAGAGATCACCTTCCTCCCCACAGATACATCAGAAATACATCTACACGTGGAACTGCACCTATAGAACACCCACTGAACGCTGGCAGAAGACGTCAGACCTACCAAAAGGCAAGAAACTCCCCACGTACCTGGGTAGGGCAAAAGGAAAAACAGAGACAAAAGAATAGGGATGGGACCTGCACCAGCAGGTGGGAGCTGTGAAGGAGGAAAGGTTTCCACACACTAGGAAGACCCTTCGCGGGCTGAGACTGCGGGTGGCAGAGGGGGGAAGCTTCGGAGCCACAGAGAAGAGTGCAGCAACAGGGGTGCAGAGGGCAAAGCGGAGAGATTCTCGCACAGAGGATAGGTGCTGACCAGCACTAACCAGCCCGAGAGGCTCGTCTGCTCACCCACCGGGGTGGGCGGGGTATGGGAGCTAAGGCTCGGACTTTGGTCAGATCGCAGGGAGAGGACTGGCGTTGGAGGCGTGAACACAGCCTGAAGGGGTTAGCGCACCACAGCGAGCCAGGAGGGAGTCCGGGAAAAGTTCTGGAGCTGCCGAACAGGCAAGAGACTTTTTCTTGCCTCTTTGCTTCCTGGTGCACGAGGAGAGGGGACTCAGAGCGCAGCTTTAAGGAGCTCCAGAGACGGGCGTGAGCTGCGGCTATCAGTGTGGACCCCAGAGACGGGCATGAGATGCTAAGGCTGCAGCTGCAGCCACCAAGAAGCCTGTGTGCAAGGACAGGTCACTGTCCACACCTCCCCTCCTGGGAGCCTGTGCAGCCTGCCACTGCCAGGGTCCGTGATCCAGGGACAGCTTCCCCGGGAGAATGCACTGGGTGCCTCAGGCTGGTGCAACATCACGCTGGCCTCTGCCGCCGCAGGCTCGCCCCGCCTCCTCTGTACCCCTCCCTCCCCGCGGCCTGGGTGAGCCAGAGTCCCCGAAGCAGCTGCTCCATTAACCCCGTCCTGTCTGGGCAGGGAATAGATGCCCTCAGGCGACCTACACACAGAGGTGGGTCCAAATCCAAAGCTGAACCCCAGGAGCTGTGCGAACAGAGAAGAGAAGGGAAATCTCTCCCAGCAGCCTCAGAAGCAGCGGATTAAAACTCCACAAACAACTTGATGTGCCTGCATCTGTTGAATACCTGAATAGACAACAAATCATCCCAAATTCAGGAGGTGGACTTTGGGAGCAGGATATATTAATTTTTCCCCTTTTCCTTTTTTTGTGAGTGTATATGTATATGCTTCTGGGTGAGATTTTGTCTGTATAGCTTTGCTTTATAATAGGTTTATTTTACTTCACTATATTATAGGCTCTTTCTTTCTTTCTTTCTATTTTTTCTCCCTTTTACTCTGAGCCGTGTGGACGAAAGGCTCTTGGTGCTCAAGCCAGGCATCAGGGCTGTGCCTCTGAGGTGGGAGAGCAAACTTCAGGACACTGGTCCACAAGACACCTCCCGACTCCACGTAATACCAAACGGCAAAAATCTCTCAGAGATCTCCATCTCAACATCAAGACCCAGCTTCACTCCATGACCAGCAAGCTACAGTGCTGGACACCCTATGCCAAACAACTAGCAAGACAGGAACAAATCCCCATCCATTAGCAGAGAGGCTGCCTAAAATCATAACAAGGCCACAGAAACCCCAAAATACACCACCAGACGTGGACGTGCCCACCAGAAAGACAAGATGCAGCCTCATCCACCAGAACTCAGGCACTAGTTCCTTCCACCAGGAAGCCTACACAACCCACTGAACCAACCTTAGCCACTGGGGACAGATACCAAAAACAACGGGAACTACGAACCTGCAGCCTGTGAAAAGGACACCCCAAACACAGTAAGATAAGCAAAATGACACGACAGAAAACCACACAGCAGATGAAGATGCAGGGTCAAAACACACCAGACTTAACAAATGAAGAGGAAATAGGTAGTCTACCTGAAAAAGAATTCAGAATAATGATAGTAAGGATGATCCAAAATCTGTGAAATAGAATAGACAAAATGCAAGAAACATTTCACAAGGACGTAGAAGAACTAAAGAGGAACCAAGCAATGATGAAAAACACAATAAATGAAATTAAAAATACTCTGGATGGGATCAATAGCAGAATAACTGAGGCAGAAGAAAGGATAAGTGACCTGGAAGATAAAATGGTGGAAATAACTACTGCAGAGCAGGATAAAGAAAAAAGAATGAAAAGAACTGAGGACAATCTCAGAGACCTCTGGGACAACATTAAACGCAACAACATTCGAATTATAGGGGTCCCAGAAGAAGAAGAGAAAAAGAAAGGGACTGAGAAAATATTTGAAGGGATTATAGTTGAAAACTTCCCTAATATGGGAAAGGAAATAGTTAATCAAGTCCTGGAAATACAGAGAGTACCATACAGGATAAACCTAAAGAGAAACACGCCAAGTACACATATTAATCAAACTGTCAAAAATTAAATATAAGGAAAACATATTAAAAGCAGCAAGGGAAAAACAACAAATAACACACAAGGGAATCCCCATAAGGTTAACAGCTGATCTTTCAGCAGAAACTCTGCAAGCCAGAAGGGAGTGGCAGGATATACTTAAAGTGATGAAGGAGAAAAACCTACAAACAAGATTACTCTACCCAGCAAGGATCTCATTCAGATTTGATGGAGAAATTAAAACCTTTACAGACAAGCAAAAGCTGAGAGAGTTCAGCACCACCAAACCAGCTTTACAACAAATGCTAAAGGAACTTCTCTAGTCAAGAAACACAGGAGAAGGAAAACACCTACAATAACAAAAGGACACTATATAATGATCAAGGGATCGATCCAAGAGGAAGGTATAACAATTGTAAATATTTATGCACCCAACAGTGGAGCACCTCAATACATAAGCAAATACTAACAGCCATAAAAGGGGAAATCGACAACAACACAATCATAGTAGGGGACTTTAACACCCCACTTTCACCAATGGACAGATCATCCAAAATGAAAATAAATAAGGAAACACAAGCTTTAAATGATACATTAAACAAGATGGACTTAATTGATATTTATAGGACATTCCACCCAAAAACAACAGAATACACATTTTTCTCAAGTGCTCATGGAACATTCTCCAGGATAGATCATATCTTGGGTCACAAATCAAGCCTTGGTAAATTTAAGAAAATGGAAATCGTATCAAGTATCTTTTCCAACCACAACGCTATGAGACTAGATATCAATTACAGGAAAAGATCTGTAAAAAATACAAACACATGGAGGCTACACAATATACTACTTAATAACGAAGTGATCACTGAAGAAATCAAAGGGGAAATCAAAAAATACCTAGAAACAAATGACAATGGAGATATGACGACCCAAAACCTATGGGACGCAGCAAAAGCAGTGCTAAGAGGGAAGTTTATAGCAATACAAGCCTACCTCAAGAAACAGGAAACATCTTGAATAAACAACCTAACCTTGCACCTAAAGCAATTAGAGAAAGAAGAACAAAAAAACCCCAAAGCCAGCAGAAGGAAAGAAATTATAAAGATCAGATCAGAAAAAAATGAAAAAGAAATGAAGGAAACAGTAGCAAAAATCAATGAAACTAAAAGCTGGTTCTTTGAGAAGATAAACAAAATTGATAAACCATTAGCCAGACTCATCAAGAGAAAAATGGAGAAGACTCAAATCAGTAGAATTAGAAATGAAAAAGGAGAAGTAACCACTGACACTGCAGAAATACAAATGATCATGAGAGATTACTACAAGCAACTCTATGTCAATAAAATGGACAACCTGGAAGAAATGGACAGATTCTTAGAAATGCACAAACTGCCGAGACTGAACCAGGAAGAAATAGAAAATATGAACAGACCAATCACAAGCACTGAAATTGAAACTGTGATTAAAAACCTTCCAACAAACAAAAGCCCAGGACCAAATGGCTTCACAGGCGAATTCTATCAAACATTTAGAGAAGAGCTAACACCTATCCTTCTCAAACTCTTCCAAAATATTGCAGAGGTAGGAACACTCCCAAACTCATTCTACGAGGCCACCATCACCCTGATACCAAAACCAGACAAAGATGTCACAAAGAAAGAAAACGACAGGCTAATATCACTGATGAACATAGAAGCAAAAATCCTCAACAAAATACTAGCAAACAGAATCCAACAGCACATTCAAAGGATCATACACCATGATCAAGTGGGGTTTATCCCAGGAGTGCAAGGATTCTTCAATATAGGCAAATCAATCAATGTGATACACCATATTAACAAATTGAAGGAGAAAAACCATATGATCATCTCAATAGATGCAGAGAAAGTTTTCGACAAAATTCAACACCCATTTATGATAAAAGCCCTGCAGAAAGTAGGCACAGAGGGAACTTTCCTCGACATAATAAAGGCCATATATGACAAACCCACAGCCAACATTGTCCTCAATGGTGAAAAACTGAAACCATTTCCACTAAGATCAGGAACAAGACAAGGTTGCCCACTCTCACCACTATTATTCAACATAGTTTTGGAAGTGTTAGCCACAGCAATCAGAGAAGACAAAGAAATAAAAGGAATCCAAATCGGAAAAGAAGGAGTAAAGCTGTCACTGTTTGCAGATGACATGATACTCTACATAGAGAATCCTAAAGATGCTACCAGAAAACTCCTAGAGCTAATCAATAAATTTGGTAAAGTAGCAGGATACAAAATTAATGCACAGAAATCTCTTACATTTCTATACAATAATGACGAAAAATCTGAAAGTGAAATTAAGAAAACACTCCCGTTTACCATTGCAACAGAAAGAATAAAATATCTAGGAATAAACCTACCTAAGGAGACAAAAGACCTGTATGCAGAAAATTATAGGACACTGATGAAAGAAATTAAAGATGATACAAATAGATGGAGAGATATACCATGTTCCTGGATTGGAAGAATCAACATTGTGAAAATGACTCTACTACCCAAGACAATCTACAGATTCAATGCAATCCCTATCAAACTACCACTGGCATTTTTCACGGAACTAGAACAAAAATTTCACAATTTGTATGGAAACACAAAAGACCCCAAATAGCCAAAGCAATCTTGAGAACGAAAAATGGAGCTGGGGGAATCAGGCTCCCTGACTTCAGACTATATTACAAAGCTACAGTAATCAAGACAGTTTGGTACTGGCACAAAAACAGAAATATAGATCAATGGAACAGGATAGAAAGCCCAGAGATAAACCCACGCACATATGGTCACCTTATCTTTGATAAAGGAGGCAAGCATATACAGTGGAGAAAAGACAGCCTCTTCAATAAGTGGTGCTGGGAAAATTGGACAGGTACATGTAAAAGTATGAAATTAGAACACTCCCTGACACCATGCACAAAAATAAACTCAAAATGGATTAAAGACCTAAGTGTAAGGGCAGACACTATCAAACTCTTAGAGGAAAGCATAGGCAGAACACTCTATGACATACATCACAGCAAAATACTTTTTGACCCAGCTCCCAGAGAAATGGAAATAAGAACACAAATAAACAGATGGGACCTAATGAAACTTAAAAGCTTTTGCACAGCAAAGGAAACCATAAACAAGACCAAAAGACAACCCTCAGAATGGGAGAAAATATTTGCAAATGAAGCAACAGACAAAGGATTAATCTCCAATATTTACAAGCAGCTCATGCAGCTCAATATCATAAAAACAAACAACCCAATCCAAAAATGGGCAGAAGATGTAATTAGACATTTCTCCAAAGAAGATATACAGATTGTCAACAGACACATGAAAGAATGCTCAACATCATTAATCATTAGAGAAATGCAAATGAAAACTACAATGAGATATCATCTCACACCGGTCAGAATGGCCATGATCAAAAAATCTACAAACAATAAATTCTGGAGAGAGTGTGGAGAAAAGGGAACCTTCTTGCACTGTTGGTGGGAATGTAAATTGATACAGCCACTATGGAGAACAGTATGGAGGTTCCTTATAAAACTAAAAATAGAACTACCATACGACCCAGCAATCCCACTACTGGGCATATACCCTGAGAAAACCATAATTCAAAAAGAGTCATGTACCAAAATGTTCATTGCAGCTCTATTTACGATAGCCAGGACATGGAAGGAACCTAAATGTCCATCATCGGATGAATGGATAAAGAAGATGTGGCACATATATACAATGGAATATTACTCAGCCATAAAAAGAAATGAAATGGAGGTATTTGTAATGAGGTGGATGGAGTTAGAGTCTGTCATACAGAGTGAAGTAAGTCAGAAGGAGAAAAACAAATACAGTATGCTAACACATATATACGGAATCTAAGGAAAAAAAAAAAAAGGCCATGAAGAACCTAGTGGCAAGACGGGAATAAAGACACAGACCTACTAGAGAATGGACTTGAGGATATGGGGAGGGGGTGGGGTGAGATGTGACAGGGTAAGAGAGTGTCATGGACATATATACACTACCAAATGTAAAATAGATAGCTAGTGGGAAGCAGCCACATAGCACAGGGATATCAGCTCGGTTCTTTGTGACCACCTAGAGGGGGGGGATGGGGAGGATGGGAGGGAGGGAGATGCAAGAGGGAAGAGATATGGGAACATGTTGTATATGTATAACTGATTCACTTTGTTATAAAGCAGAAGCTAACACACCGTTGTAAGGCAATTATACTTCAATAAAGATGTTTAAAAAAAAAAAACTCACCTGTGGTAATTGGCTGATGCACAGTTTCTCTAATTATGAGACAGGTATACTATATGGTAATGTAATTCTTTGAAAGTACAGTTATAAAACAGTAAGAAAAGTAAAACATTATTAATTTTATAATAAATATCACTCACTTTATGCATACATAAGGATAGCCTAGTATCTACATATATTTTATGCATTCATGACATACCTAACTTTTTCTTAATTTTTAAATATTTCTAGGCTATGTGGTTTGCTGTGAGTTTCTGCAATTTGTCGCAAATCTATAAAAATTTTTCAGTATATTTATTTATTTATCCATGTATAAAAGGACCCAGGCAGTTAAAATCTGTGCTATTCAAGTGTCAATAAGGTAACATATGTAATAAATATAATATATTTATACATATAAATGTACTGGATTATATAATTTAATATTTAATATGATAGATATAACAATAATAGTGCCAGAAATGAGGAAAATGGAACAGAGCTGTATGAGATTAAATTACCTATCTCTATATGAACTAATTCAGTATAAATCTGAGGTAGACTCTGGTTAGTTAATTTATACATTTTAAGTCATAGAAGAACCACGAAGGAAAAAGAAAAAAAATTAAAATGTTACACTGGAAAATATCCACTTAATAAAAAAGAAGGCAAGACAAGAAAATAAAAGAAAAATAATATCATGAGACATAAAGAAAACAAAAAATAAAACTGTTATATGTAAATCCAAGCCTATCAATAATATTAAATGTTACTGGATTAAACAATCTAACTAGAAGACAAAGATAGCCAGACTGGATAATTTGTCCTCCTTCCATTAAAGAAAAAGCCCAAATCTATGCTATCGATAAGAGACAGTATTTAAATTAAAAATACAAATAGGTTGCAACTAAAAGTATGAGAAATGATATATTATGCTAACAGTAATCATAAAAGAGCTGGAGTGGCCATTAATATTAGACAAAAAATAGATTTGAAAACAAAATAAATAAAGATCAGACCAGAAATAAATGAAAAAGAAATGAAAGAAACAGTAGCAAAGATCAATAAAACTAAAAGGTGGTTCTTTCAGATGATAAACAAAACTGATAAACCATTAGCCACACTCATCAAGAAAAAAAGGGAGAAGACTCAAATCAATAGAATTAGAAATGAAAAAGGAGAAGTAACAGCTGACACTGCAGAAATACAAAGGATCATGAGAGATTACTACAAGCAATTATATGCCAGTAAAATGGACAACCTGGAAGAAATGGACAAATTCTTAGAAACGCACAACCTGCCAAGACTCAACCCGGAAGTAATAGAAAATATAAACAGACGAATCACGAGCACTGAAATTGAGACTGTGATTAAAAATCTTCCAACAAATAAAAGCCCAGGACCAGATGGCTTTACAGGCGAATTCTATCAAACATTTAGAGAAAAGCTAACACCTAACCTCCTGAAACTCTTCCAAAATATAGCAGAGGGAGGAACACTCCCAAACTCATTCTACAAGCCCACCATCACCCTGGTACCAAAACCAAAGATACCATGAAAAAAGAAAACTATAGGCGAATATCACTGATGAACATGGATGCAAAAATCCTCTACAAAATACTAGTAAACAGAATCCAACAGCACATTAAAAGGATCATACACTATGATCAAGTGAGGTTTACGCCAAGAATGCAAGGATTCTTCAATATACACAAATCAGTCAATGTGGTAAGCCATATTAACAAATTGAAGGAGATAAACCATATGATCAACTCAATAGATGCAGAAAAAGCTTTTGACAAAATTCAACACCCATTTATGATAAAAAACCCTTCAGAAAGCAGGCATAGAGGAAACTTACCTCAACATAATAAAGGCCATATATGACAAACCCACAGTCAACATTGTTCTCAATGGTGAAAAAATGAAACCATTTCCTCTAGGATCAGGAACAAGACAAGGTTGTCCACTCTTGCCACTATTATTCAACATAGTTTTGGAAGTTTTAGCCACAACAATCAGAGAAGAAAAAGAAATAAAAAGAATCCAAATCAGAAAAGAAGAAGTAAAGCTGTCACTGTTTGCAGATGACATGGTACTATACATAGAGCATCCTAAAGATGCTACCAGAAAACTACTAGAGCTAATCAATGAATTTGGTAAAGTAGCAGGATACAAAATTAATGCACAAAAATCTCTTGCATTCCTATACACTAATGATGGACAATCTGAAAGAGAAATTAAGGAAACACTCCTGTTTACCATTGCAATGGAAAGAAAAATAATATCTAGGAATAAACATAGCTAAGGAGACAAAAGACCTGTATGCAGAAAAGTATAAGACACCAATTAAAGAAATTAAAGATGATACAAATAGATGGAGAGATATACCATGTTCTTGGATTGGAAGAATCAACAATGTGAAAATGAAATACTACCGAAAGCAATCTACAGATTCAATGCAATCCCTATCAAACTACCAATGGCATTTTTCACAAAACTAGAACAAAAAAATTCACAATTTGTATGGAAACACTAAAGACCCCGAAGAGCCAAAGCAATCTTAAGAACGAAAAACAGAGCTGGAGAAATCAGGCTCCCAGACTTCAGACTATATTACAAAGCTACAGTAATCAAGACAGTATGGTACTGGCACAAAAACAGAAATATAGATCAATGGAACAGGATAGAAAGCCCAGAGATAAACCCACACACATATGGTCACCTTATTTTTGGTAAAGGAGGCAAGAATATACAGTGAAGAAAAGACAGCCTCTTCAATAAGTGGTGCTGGGAAAACTGGACAGCTACATGTAAAAGAATAAAATTAGAACACTCCCTAACACCATACACAAAAATAAACTCAAAATGGATTAAAGACCTACATGTAAGGCCAGACACTATCAAACTCTTAGAGGAAAACATAGGCAGAACACACTATGACATAAATCACAGCAAGATCCTTTTGGACCCACCTCCTACAGAAATGGAGAAAAAAAACAAAAATAAACAAATGAGACCTAATGAAAGTTAAAATCTTTTGTATAGCAAAGGAAACCTTAAAGAAGATGAAAAGACAACCCTCAGAATTGGAGAAAATATTTGCAAATGAAGCAACTGACAAAGGATTAACGTCCAAAATTTACAAGGAGCTCATGCAGCTCAATATCAAAAAAAACAACAACCCAATCCAAAAATGGGCAGAAGACCTAAACAGGCAATTTTCCAAAGAAGATATACAGATTGCCAACAAACTCATGAAAGGATGCTCAACATCACTAATTATTAGAGACAAGCAAGTCAAAACTACAATGAGGTATCACCTCACACCAGTCGGAATGATCATCATCAAAAATCTACAAATAATAAATGCTTGAGAGGGTGTGGAGAAAAGGGAACCCTCTTGCACTGTTGATGGGTATGTAAATTTATACAGCCACTATGGAGAACAGTATGGAGGTTCCCTAAAAAACTAAAAATAGGGCTTCCCTGGTGGCGCAGTGGTTGAGAATCTGCCTGCCAATGCAGGGGATGCAGGTTCGAGCCCTGGTCTGGGAAGATCCCACGTGCCACGGAGCAACTGGGCCTGTGAGCCACAATTACTGAGCCTGCGCGTCTGGAGCCTGTGCTCCTTAACAAGAGAGGCCGCTATAGTGAGAGGCCCGCGCACCGCGATGAAGAGTGGTCCCCACTTGCCGCAAATAGAGAAAGCCCTCACACAGAAACGAAGACACAACACAGCCATAAATAAAATAAATAAATAAATAAAAGAACGTGAATTTCTTAAAAAAAAAATTTAAAAACTAAAAATAGAACTACCATATGATCTAGCAATCCCACTCCTGGACATATACCCTGAGAAAACCACAATTCAAAAAGAGTCATGTACCACAATTTTCATTGCAGCTCTGTTTACAATAGCCAGGACATGGAAGCAACCTAAGTGTCCATCAACAGAAGAATGGATAAAGAATATGTGGCACATATATACAATGGAGTATTACTCAGCCAAAGAAAGAAACGAAATTAAGTTATTTGTAGTCAGGTGGATGGACCTAGAGTCTGTCATACAGAGTGAAGTCAGAAAGAGAATAACAAATACCATATGCTAACACATATATATGGAAGCAAAATATATATATATATATATATATATGGTTTGAAGAACCTAGGGGCAGGACAGGAATAAAGATGCAGATGTAGAGAATGGACTTGAGGACATGGGGTGGGGGAAAGTTAAGCTGGGACGAAGTGAGAGCGTGGCATGGACATATATGCACTACCATATGTAAAGTAGATAGCTAGTGGGAAGCAGCTGCATAGCACAGGGAGAACAGCTCAGTGCTTTGTGACCGCCTAGAGAGGTGGGATAAGGATCGTGTGAGGGAGACACAAGAAGGAGGAGATATGAGGATATATGTATACATATAGCTGAAACAGAAACTAACTTTTTTTATACAGCAGAAACTAACACAACAGCACTTTGTTATACAGCAGAAACTAACACAATATTGTAAAGTAATTATATTGCAATAAAGATGTTAAAAACAAAAAAAGAAATATTTGGCTTGAACAACACCATAAAACTAGTCTTAGCAGATATCTATTAAACACTCTACCCAATAGGAGCAAAATCTGTATTCTGAAGTATGCAAGGACCTTCTCCAGGATAGATTATATGCTACACCATAAAACAATCAACAATAAATTTTAAAGAATTGAAGTATAAAATTTGCCCCCTGATCATAATGCAATTAAGCTACAAATTAAAAACATAAGGGATTTGGTAAATTCACAAAATGTTTAGAAATTATTGATAAAAGATTCAGTATTAAATAACCAGTGGGTCAAAGAAGAAATCACTAAGAAAATTAGAAAATATTTTTAAGTGAATAATAAAAGAAAAATACAACATACCAAAACATAGTGGATGCAGGCAAAGCAGCATTCAGGGGCATATTTTTAGTTGTATATTCCTGTATTCAAGAAGAAGAAAGATGTTAAGTTATAACATTCCTCCATAAGAAACAAGAAAAGGAAGAGGAAATTAACCCAAAGAAAGCAGACAGAAGGTAATACTAAAGAAGAGAATGGAAATGAATATTGATTTTTAAAAATTGGCAAATCTGTAGCTCAGTTGACCAGAGAGAGAGGGGAGAGGTGAAATTATTAAAATTAAGGTGAGATGAGCGCATAAGTACTAACTTTAAAGACATATTAAAGATTGTAAGGGAATACTCTCAACAAGAGTACATATACCAACAGATTAAAAAAAATAGTTGAAATTGACAAATTCTATAAAGAAATGAATTAAGGAAAATTACTCAAGAATTAGTAGAAAATAGGTCTATAACAAGCAAAGAGATTAACTTAGTAACTAAATTTTCTTACAAATAAAAAACCATGTTTAAATGACTTTACTGTTGAATTCTACCAGACTCTCAAAGAATAATACCAATCCTTCACCAAATCTTCTAAAAAAAAATAGAACGTGGAACATTTCCCAACACATTCTATGGAGCCAAAATTACTCTAATATTAAAAACAGGCAATGGAGTCATAAGAAAAGAAAGCTAGAGTCCAGTATTTCCTATGAATACAGATGTAAATTTCCTCAACAAAATACTAGCAACCTGATATAGCAACATATAAAAAGGATTATGCACTATGACCTACTGGGATTTGGAAGACTCACACATCTTGATTTCAAAACTTACTGCAAAGCTCCAATAATCAGGTCAATGTTGTACTGACATAAACATAATATACAGATTTCAGAATATAATTGAGTGTTTATAAATAAACTCTTACATTTATGGCTAATAATTTTATTAAGAATCTCAATAAAATTCATTTGGGGAAAGACAATCTTTTCAACAATAGTGTTGGACAACTCAATATACACATGCAAAAGAATAACATTTGACCTCTATCTTACACTATGCATAAATTAACTCAGAATGAATCATAAACTCATATATAAGAAATAAAACTATATAACTCTTCGAAGAAAATATAGGCATAAATTTTTATTACCTTGATATCATGATATCTTAGACATGATACCAAAAATACAGGTGACAAAAGAAAATTAGATTAATTGTACTACATCAAAGTTTAAAACTTTATTTTCCTGCAAATGATACCATAAGTGAAGTGAAAAGACAACACATAGAATGAGAGAAGATATCTGAATATCATTTATCTGATAAGAGACTTGTGTCCAGAAGATATAAAGAATTCATACAACTCATAAACAAAAAGACAAGTCAATTAAAAATATATAAAACATTTGAGTATACATTTCTCCAAAGAAGATATACAGAAAGCCAATAAACACATGAAAAACCGTTCAACATCATTAGTCATAGGAAAATTCAATCAAATCATAATGAGATATCATTTCACTAGGATGTAGATAAAAGATACTAGCAAGTGCTGGCAAGGATTTGGAGAAGTTAGAACTTTTATACACTGTTCATGGCAATATAAAATGGTGCAGCAACTTTGGAACATAGTGTAGCAGTTTTTCAAAATGTTAAACATAGAGTTACCATAAAACCCATCAATTCCACTACTTGGTATACATCTAAAATAAGTGAAAATATATGCCTACTCAAAAAATTTTACACCAATGTTCATAGAAGCATTTTTCACAGTTAACAAAAAGTAAAAATTACCTGAATGTCTATCAGCTGTCGAGTGGATAAAAAATTTGTGGCATGTCCATACAATAATGTTGAATAATATTCAACAATAAAAAGAAATAATATTGATACATGCAACAACCTGGATAAAAGTTGAAACCATTATGCTAAGTGAAGAAAATCCATGGAAACAGAGGATTAATGGTTGCTAAGTGCTGGGAGAGAGGGAAGTAGAGAAAGGCTCAACAAGGAGTGACTGCAAATGTTTCCTTTTTGGGAAAACAAGTGCTCTCAAATCAGATTGTGGTGATAGTTGCACAATCCTGTGAATACATATTAAAAACATTGAATTGTGCATTTTAAATGGGTGAATTGTATGGTATATCATTTATATCAATAACACTGTTAAATATTATTCACATCATACTACATTTTAGCTTAAAATTTTTTTCAATAACTTCTTATTTTATTAGAAGTAAAATCAAAATGCTTACTTTCATCAATAGTGCTCCCCATAATATGGTCTCTTTGTTAACCTCTCTGTCATCATCTGTTACTATTCTCTTTGCTTGCTGTGCTTCACTCACTGCTTTGCAGGTCCTCAGCATGCCAGCCTATTCTTGTGGTTGCTGTTTTTCCCACCTGGGACATTTTTTCCCTATATACTGTGAGCGTGTTCCCTCACCCTGCGTCCTTGCTCAACAAGGCTTTCATGAGACCACTTTAATTTGAGACTCCCTCCACTAAGCACTCCCATCTCCTTTCCATGTCTTTTTTTTTACATCATTTATCACTATTTGGCCTCCTTTGTTTTTTTGTTTTGTGTTTTACCATCTTCGTTCACTAAAATATAAATTCAAAATGACATGACATCATCTGCTTTGTTCACTGTGGTTCCCCCAATACTTACAGCAGTAGATAATTACATGATCAGCATGAAATAAGTATTTGCTTAATGTATTATGTACAATGTGTGACAAATTCCTTTAATTTTATACCTCAGCCAAGAAATGTAGTAATTTCATAGAGCTTAAAGTTTTTGTATAAAAATAAAAGTATTTTACCTTTATGAAGTGAAAATGGTGTGTTAAAAATCACACAACATATTTTCCCAGTTGAAGTTAAAGCATGAGATTCTAATAAGTCATATCAAATATGTAAGACAAGATTCAATTAATTGACTTTTGCAGCAAACACAAATTATAATTTGGTCTTATATCATAGCTCTGACAACATCATTTAATTTTGGGGTACCATTCCTTGAAATATCTGTCTTTAACTTCTCCAGGTTGAAGAGATTGAATCAGTTTGGGCCTTACCACAGCAACATCTGCCTATGCCTCCAGGGATTGACAGTCAAAAAGAGAAATAGGGTGATAAGAACTACCCTTTCCACCACAGACATGAGGGTAACCAGAGGAATAGTGGTTGGCCTCATTGACATTTCAGGTTAATGAGGTTCGAAGATTAACTTGTGTTTTCATTATGACAGAACAGAAAGTGCAACTCAAAAGTCATGAGACTGATTATTGTCCTGGTGTATCATTAGTGCTATTGCCTTAACACACATTATAAACCATAAAATCTGAGCGGGTATTGGAAGGTTACCCAATCCATAAAACATCTTCCTCATTGTCCTGACATGACACATGTAATTATCAATAATAATGGTTCATTCCCTTGAGTTAAAAAGTATTGTTCAGAATGATTCTCTGCCAAAAATACTACTCTGAGATTTTGTGCATAAAAACACATTATCTTCCATTAAAAGTATTTTAAAATAAAACAATGTTTCATAATTGAATTTCCTTTGCTTGCAAATATGAGAAACTGACTTGGGATGGTTTAGGAAGAGAACAGTAATTTATCATAGAGAGTGTCATGAGGGCTAGAATGAACTAGAATAAGATTGTCCTCCAAACCTTTTTCTACCTCTTATATTTGCTTGTCTTCATAATAGATTTTATTCTTTTCTATTTCCCTCTCTCTTCACAAACCATCTCCCAATATTAATTTTGTCTGCTTGTCTAGTCCATATGGTAGGTTAAAAGTGCTCTCTCCACAGCTTCCAAATGCATATATTACATGTCCAGCCAAATAAAATGATAATCTCTCGCCCTCTTGGTTCCATTTCCAAAATTCCTACAAAGATAATTTGTTTGGCTACACTTGTATAAGGGAACCACATCCTGTTTGGAGCTACAATTACTAAAAGGCAATGTCACATTATGCAAAATATTTCCCAGAGTCCACAGGTGGATTGAAGTGGACAGCTTAAAATGGTGACAGGAGTTGGACAGCAACTTCACAATGTTTCTATACTGAACATATTTTTAATCTAGTTGTAAAGATTAGTAGATGTTAACCAAAAAAAGGGGAAAATCTCAGAATATAAGTCTACTTCTGATTTCTTCTCCAGAGGCAACTGGTGTTAAACTTCTGGTGTTTAATCCTAAAATATTAACTTAAAAGTGTTGGGGAGGAAAAACAGTTTCCTTACTCTCTCCTGTATTGTATTTGGGAGTCTGAATTAAACAAACAGAAGACAGACAGATTAGCAAAAGAAAATACAAAATTTAATTACATAGGTATGAGAGTTCACAAAAATGTGACTCAAAGGAACAGTTAGAATTTGGGGTTTATATACCATCTTAATATGGAAAGGAGAGAAGTAGAAAGGGCACTTATGGGAAAACACATGACTTTTTAGAAAGATAAATGAGCCCTTAGGACAATGAATGAGATATGTGAAAGTTTTGTAATGATATCTGTTTGGGTGTGGTTTGGAGACTATCTCTGGTGATGAGTCAATTTTTCCTAATTGCTCCAAAGAAGGACACTTATGACAATTGAGTTCTTTTTGGAGGCTCTGCTTTTAGGTAGATAAGAGATTTCAGAACCTCAAACTCTTTCTGCTCAAAATAATTTTTATATCACAGTAGCATATATTAGAATTCTTCTGAAACATTAATGTGTCTCTTTAAGAGCACTAATATTATGTCTAATTAAATTACCCAGGGGAAGTTTCAGAGGATAAATGGCTCTGTTTATATAGGTCACAAAGCCAAAAAATGTTCTGGGCAAGATCAAATCTTGACAAGTAATTGAGAGTGAGACTGGAAGAGAGTGCAGCAAACAGGGGAGGCAGGTGCCAGAGGAGTTTTATAAACTAAAAGGTCCTGCAAATGCCAGTCCATATGATTCCTAAAACAAAACATTGAGATGAGCATGGTTATTGTATTTAGCTCTCATGAGATGAAAGTGTCTAGGTAAGTAGGGTGACTTAATAGTTATTGTTCAGAGTGTAACTTCTGGAAAGAGTACCTGAAAACACAACTTTTGCTCTTCCATTGGATCTCACATACAGTGTTTGCAAGTCAGGTGAGCAATTTGGCAGAAGCACCTACTTGATACAGGTATTGAGATGATTATACAATTATATACATGGAAAGCACTTAAGAGCAATCTGGCACACATTAAATACCACAATAAGCATCAACTCTCTTGAGGCCACACTTCAAAAGGCTACATAGGTTAGTGGTAAATAACAAAGACTCTGGAACAAAACTTCAGGATGTAGAACTTACTTCTCTGCATACTGACTGTGCTAACATCTCTGTACCTTATTTTCCTCTTCTGTAAAAAGGAACATTTATAGAAAAAATCTCATGGCTTCATTCTTATTTTTTAATGAAAATTCAAATCAATTAATATATGACAAGTACTTGGAATATTTCTTGTAGGCACTATATAATGTTACTATTATCAAAAGAGCCACCAGCTAAGATGCAGTTGGGAGACCTAAAGTAGCGATGAGTTGTAGGGATTATTGATCCATGATCTCAAGGATATGATAAAAGATCCAGTTTCTTCTCACCACTCCACTGTGTCAGCTATAAAATCAGAATTTCATTTTATGCTGCATGCCCTTGTGACTGTAGAGATTACATTAACTGGCTCAAATGAGCCTGCATATGTCTCTGGATTAGCCAAGTCTTGCTGTTTCATTTGTTGGCTTGTTTTAAAAAAATTAGCTTTTCTTGTTAAACATGTAATGACAAATTGACAAGTTATTTGTTGTAAAGGAAAATAATAATTTTAATGTCACAGATTTATCAGAGTGCCCCACTGCAGTGACCAGATTGTCCGTTTTCACTCATTAAAGTGGCACCTGCTATTACACAGTGTCTGAAAGTGAGCTTAAAATAAGTGAACAGTTCTATAAAGAATTATCAGAGAGTGTCCAAGGTGACAGAATAGAAGGACCCTGAGCTCAACTCCTCTCATGAACACACTAAAATCACAACTAACTGCAGAAACACCATTGATGAAAAAGATTAGAACATGCCAGAAAAGATCTTCTACAACTAAAGACATAATGAAGAAGCCACAATTAGAAGGGTAGGAGAGGTGGACTCACAATATAATTAGATCCCATACCCACCCCAGGTGGGCAACCTAAAAACTAGAGAATAATTATATTGCAGAGGTTCTCCCACAAGAGTAAGAGTTCTGAGCCCCATGTCAGTCTCCCCAGCCCAGGGGTCTGGCACTGGGAAAAGGAATCCCTAGAGCATTTGGCCTTGAAGGCTAGCAGGACTTAATTGCAGGAGGTCCACAGGACTGGGGGAAACAGAGACTTTTTACTCTTAAAGGACACACATAAAATCTCATGCACATTGGGAGATTTCATAAAAGCAGTAATTTCATAGGAGCCTGGGCCACACATACCTAGTGGTCTTGGAGGGTCTCCTGGGGAGAGGGTGGGGGGAGCTGTGGCTCACTCTGGGGACATAGACACTGGTGGCAGAAATACTGATGAGTATTCATGTGCATGAACTGTCCTGGTGGCTGACATCTTGGCTCATTAGCACCAAGACCTGGTCCCATCCAACAGCCTGTAGGTTCCAGTGCTGGGACACCTCAGGCTAAACAAAACCTATGTGGGGACACAGACCCACTCATTAGCAGACAGGTTGACTAAAGACTTCCAGAGCCCACAGTCACCTCTAGACGTGTCCCTAGACATGGCCCTTCCCACAAGAGGCCCAAGACCAAGCTCAACCCACCAACAGGCCAACACCAGCCCCTCCTGTCATGAAGCCTGCACAAGCCTCTAGACCAGCCTTATCCACCAGGGGGCAGACACCAGAAGCAAGAAAACTATGATCCCACAGCCTGTAGAAAAAGTCCACAAACACAGACCAAACACTACCCTGGGACCAGCTGGCCCCTAGACCTTGGGTGACAAGAGGGAAGTGCACTGCTGGGACACATAGGATATCTCCTACAGAGGGCCACTTCTCCAAAGCCAAGAAACATAACTAACGTACCACATACATAAAAATACAAATAGCAATTTAGACAAAATAAGGGAGCAGAGCAATATGTTCCAGATGAAGGAACAAGATAAAATCTCAGAAGAAGACCTAAGTGACATGGAGATAGGCAATCTACCCAAGAAGGAGTTCACTGTAATGATCACAAAGATGATCAAAGAACTCAGGAGAAGAATGAATGCAAAGAGTGAGAAGCTAGAAGTTTTTAATAAAAAGAAAATATTTTTAAAACACCAAAGAGTTGAAGAATATAATCACTGAAATAAAAAATACAGTAAAAGGAATCTATAGTAGAATGAATGATGCAAAAGAATAGATCCGTGAGCTGGAAGAAAGAGTAGTGGAAATCAGTACTGCAGAACAACAACAAAAAAAGAATGAAAAGAAATCAGGACAGTTTAAGAGACCTCTGGGACAATATCAAGCTCACTAATATTCACATTACAGGGGTCCCAGAAGAAGAGAGAGAGAAAGGGCCTGAGAAAATATGAAGACATAGTAGCAGGAAACTTCCATGGGAAAGGAAACAGTCACGCAAGTCCAGGAAGCACAGAGAGTCCCAGGCAGGATTAACCCAAGGAGGAACACACCAAGAAACATTGTAATCAAAATGACAAAAATCAAAGATAAAGAGAGAATATTAAAAGCAACCCGAGAAAAGCAACAAATAACATACAAGGGAACACTCCCATAAGACTACCAGCTGATTCTTCAGAAAAAACTCTGCAGGCCAGAGGTAATGGTATGATATATTTAAAGTAATGAAAAGGAAAAATCTACAACCAAAAATACTCTAAATAGCAAGGCTCTCATTCGGATTTGATGGAGAGAACAAAAATTTTACAGACAAGCGTAAGCTAAAAAAATTCAGCAATCACCAAGCCAGCTTTATAACAAATGCTAAAGGAACTTCTCTAGGAGGAAAAGCAAAGGCCACAAGTAGAAACAATATTACAAAATGTAAACTCTTACCAGTAAAAGTAAACATACAGTAAAGGTAGAAAATCATGCACACACAAACTAGTAGTGAGATTAAAAGACAAATGTAGTAAAATCATCTGTATCAACAATAAGCAGTTAAGGGATATACAAAACTATTAGATGTAAAATATGATATCAAAACAACAATCATGAGGGGAGGAGAGTACAAATGCAGGGTATTTAAAATACAGTTGAAATTAAGAGATCAGCAACTTAAAGCAATGACATATATGTATGCACTGCTGCACCCAAACCTCACGGAAACCACAAATCAAAAATCTATAATAGATATACTCACAAAAAAGAAAAAGGAATCAAAACACAACACTGAAGATGGTCATCAAATCAAAGGAGAAGAGAAAAAACAAAGAAAGCAGAAAAAAAGAGCTATATTTTAAAAAACCAAACAATTAACACAATGACAATAATAGCATATATATCAGTAGTTTCCTTAAATGTAAGTGGACAAAATGCTCCAACCAAAAGACATAGACCAGCTGAATGGATACAAAAACAAGACCCATATATGCTGTCTACAAGAGACCCACTTCAGATCTAAGGACACATACAGACTGAAAGTGAGGGTATGGAGAATTATATCCCAAGCAAATAGAAATCAAAAGAAACCTGAAGTAGCAATACTTATATGAGCCAAAGTAACCTTTAAAATAAAGACTGTTACAAGAAACAAAGAAGGATACTACATAATGATCAAGAGATCAATCTAAGAAGATATAACAATTACAAATATATATGTAGAAACAACTCAATATGTAAGGCAAATGTTAACAAATATGAAATGAGATATTGACAGTAACACAATAATAGTGGGGGATTTTAACACCCCACTTTCATCAATGGACAGATCATCCAGACAGAAAATCAATAACGAAACAGAGGTCTTATATGACACATTAGACCAGATGGACTTAATTGATATTTATAAAGTATTCTATCAGAAAGCAGCAGAATACACATTCTTTTCAAGTGCACATGGAACATTCTCCAGGATAGATCACATACTGGCCCACAAAGCAAGCCTCGGTAAGTTTAAGAAAACTGAAATTATATCAAGCATCTTTTCAGACCACAACTCTCTGAGATTAGAAATCAACTACAAGAAAAAAAAAACCTTCAAAAAACACAAACACATCGAGGCTAAACAATATGCTACTAGAAAACCAATGGATCGCTGAATAAATCAAAGAGGAAATCAAAAAATATCTAGAGACTAATGAAAACAAATATATGATGATTCAAAACCTATGGGACACAGCAAAAGCAGCTCTAAGAGGGAACATTATAGCAATACAATCATACTTCAGAAAAGAAGAAAAATCTCAAATAAACAATTTAACCTTACACCCAAAGCAACTAAAGAAAGAAGAACAAATACAACCCAAAGTTAGTGGAAGGAAATAAGTAATAAAGATCAGAGCAGAAAAAAATAAAATAGAAGTGCAGAAAACGATAGAAAAGATCAATGAACCTACAAGTTTGTTCTTTGAAATGATAAACAAAATTGATAAATCTTTAGCCAAACTCATCAAAAAAAAAAAAAGGAAGAACACTCAAATCAATAAAATTAGAAATGAAAAAAGAGAAGTTAAAACAGACACCACAAAAATACAAAGGACCATGAGAGACTACTACAAGCAACTATATGGCAAGAAAACAGACAACCTAGAAGAAATGGACAAGTTCTTAGAAAGGTACAATCTCCCAACACTGAACCAGGAAGAAACAGAAAATCTGAACAAACCAATCACAAGTAATGAAATTGAATCCATGATTTTAAAAATCCCTAAAAAACAAAAGCCCAGGACCAAATGTCTTCACAGGCAAATTCTACCAAACATTTAGAGAAGAATTAACACCTATCCTTCTGAAAATAGCTCAAAAAATTGCAGAGGAAGGAACAGTCCAAAACTCATTCTATGAGGCCACTGTCACCCTGATATAAAAACCAATGATACCACACACAAAAAAGAAAATTATAGGCCAATATCGCTGATGAACATCAATGCAAAAATTCTCAACAAAATACTAGAAAACTGAATCCAATAATACATTACAAGGATCATATACCATGATCAAGTGGGATTTGTCTGAGGGATGCAAGTATTTTTCTATTCCTGCAAATCAATAAGTGTGATATACCACATTAGCAAATTGAAGAATAAAAACCATACTATCATCTCAGTAGATGCAGCAAAGGCTTTTGACAAAATTCAACACACATCTATGATAATAACTCTCCAGAAAGTGGGCATAGAGGGAACATAACTCAACATAATAAAGCCCAAATATGACAAACGCACTGCTAACATCATACTCAATGGTGAAAAGCTGAAAGCATTTCCCCTACAATCAGGAACAAGAGAAGGATGTGCATTCTCACCACTTTTATTCAACATAGATTTGGGAGTCTTAGCCACAGCAATCAGAGAAGAAAAAGAAATAAAACAAATCCAAATTGGAAAAGAAGAGTAAAACTGTCACTGTTTGCAGTTAACAAGACACTATACATAGAAAATCCTAAAGTCACTACCAGAAAACTTCTAGAGCTCTTCAATGAATTTGGTAACATTGCAGGATATAAAATTAACACACAGAAATCTCTGGCATTCCTATACACTAAAAAAGAAAGATCAGAAAGGGAAAGTAAGGAAACAATCCCATTTACAATTGTATCAAAAAGAATAAAATACCTGGAATAATCTTAACTAAGGAAGCAAAAGATCTGTACTCTGAAAACTATAAGACACTGTTGAAAGGAATCGAAGGTGACACAGACAGATGGAAAGATATACCATGATCTTGGATTGAAAGAATCAATTCTGTCAAAATGACTATACTACCCAAGGCAATCTACATATTCAGTACAATCTGAATCAAATTACCAATGGCATTTTTTTGCAGATCTAGAACTAAAAGTGTTAAAATATGTATGGAAACACAAAAGTCCATGAATAACCAAAACCATCTTGAGAAAGAAAAGTGAAGCTGGGAGAATCAAGCTCTCTGTCCTTGAATTATATCATAAAGCTACAGTAATCAAAACAGTATGGTACTGGCACAAAAACAGAAAAATACAACAATGGAATAGGATAGAAAGCCCAGAAATAAACCCACACACCTATGGTCAATTAGTCTATGACAAAGGAGGCAAGAATATACCATGGAGAAAAGACAGTCTCTTCAATAAGTGGTACTGGGAAAACTGGACAGCTACATGTAGAAGAATGAATTTAGAACATTATTAACACCATACAAAAAAAAAAAACTCAAAATGGATTAAAAATCTAAATGTAAGACTAAATATTATAAATCTCCTAGAGGAAAACATAGGTAGAACACTCTTTGACATATATAGAAGCAATTTTTTTGCTGAATCTCCTAGAGTAATGGAAATAAAAACAAAGATAAGCAAATGGTACCTAATTAAATTTAAAAGCTTTTGCATGGCAAAGGAAATCATAAACAAAACTAAAAGACAACATATGGAATGGGAGAATATATTTGCAAATGAAGCAACTGACAAAGGATAAATCCCCAAAATATACAAACAGCTCACACAACTTAACATCAAAAAAAAAAAAAAAAAAATCAATATATGGGCAGAAGACCTCAAGGCATTTCTCCAAAGAAGATATACAGATGGTCAAAAAGCACATGCAAAGATGCTCAACATCACTAATTATTAGAGAAATGCAAATCAAAACTACAGTGAGGGACCACCTCACATCAGTCAGAATGACCATCATCAAAAGGTTAACAAATAATAAATGCTGGAGAGGGTGTGGTGAAAGTGGAGCCTTCCTACACTGTTGGTGAGAATGTAAATTGTTTCAGGCACTATGGAGAACAGTATGGAGGCTCCTTACAAGACTAAAAATGGAGTTACCATATGATCCAGCAATCCCACTCCTGGATATATATCCAGAGAAAGACATAATTTGAAAAGACACAGGCATCCAATATTTATAGCAGCACTATTTGCAATAGCCAAGACATGGAATCCTCCTAAATGTTCATTGACAGGTGAATGGGTAAAGAAGATGTGGTGTCTATATACAACGCAATATTACTCACCCATTAAAAAAAAGAATGAAATTATGCCATTTGCAGCAACATGGATGTACATAGAGGTTATCATATTAAGTGAGGTAAGTCTGACAGAGAAAAACAAATAAAATATGATATCACTTATATGTGGAATCTAAAAAAATGATATGAATCACCTTACTTACAAAATAGAAATAGACTCACAGATGTAGAAAACAAACTTATGGTTATCAAAGGGGAAGGGAGGGAGGGATAATTTAGGAGCTTGGGGTTAACAGATACACACTACTATATATAAAATAGATAAATAAGGACATACTATATAGCACAGGGAACTATATTCAATATATTGTAATAACCTATAATGGCAAAGAACTGACAAAATACACATATATATTATATTTATATACACATATATTTATATTTATGCACACACACACATATATATACATATATAACTGAATCACTCTGATGTACACCCGAAGTGACCACATTTTAAATCAACTAAACTTCAATTAAAAAAAAAAAAAAAGAACCGTCTACCCCTTTTGGTGGTTTTTTGCCTTTAATTAAGCCAAAACCATTGATTCCCACTAATCAGGTCCATTTACATTCCATGACTAAATACTTTATTTGCAATGGGGGTTTGTGTTTAGTGCCCCTTGAGTTCTCTGATAGTAAAAAGTTCCTAAAAAGCATTTTTTAAAATTATTTCTTCATACAAAAATAATTTTAATTTTTTTATTAAGAATACAAATCAGTTAAAAGTCAGGAATTTGAAGACTGAGATTGGCAATAGTAAAAATGTAAAAGTTAATAAGGGGCAGTTTAGAAAAACTGAAAGCCAAAAGTTTATTTTAGAAAATAAACATGGAAAAATGGTAGCTAAGACTTCCAACATGAACTTGTCAGTAAAGAAACTATAGAATTACTCCAACAGAAACAGTGGATTAGTAGACAGCAGAAGCAAACTAAAAAGTCAAGAACCTATCCAGACATTTATTTAAATATGGATTTTATTGAAATAGAAATTCAAAAGAGCCTAAACTTGATATCTCATGGAAGAATAAACCATGAACAAAGACTACAGCAGACTATATCTGTGATGACGTGCACAACTTTGCAAAGTGTAAAGGAGACTTTCAGATATTTGTGAAACTAAATAGAAAATTATAGGAAGCACAAGTTCAGTCTCCAAATCTACTTGAACAGTACAGCACACTTAGTACAAGATAAACAATGTGTTCTGCTAAGTCTACATGAGACTTTTCTTTACCTTCAAGGAATTTTGTCAAATTGGGGAGAAAGAACATGGTTTTGGGCAGAAAAATAATCTGATTATTAGCTGGCATTTTAGATATACCTGGCAACCTAACTACAGTATTAGGAGCTCTCTTATTTGATTTCATTGTTTAGTACATTTTTCTTATGCATATTACATGTGAATAACTTATGTCTCCTGGTTTATTCATGCTTTTCTCACGGTAAAGAAACCGTCTTTTTTTTCTCTTTATTTTGTTATTTTAAACACTTTTCTTCATCACATTTGACAGGATTGATGGAAAACAGAATCATTTATGCCTAGATCATCAGCATTTCCTTAAATGCTGACCAGTAGGATAACTGATCAGGGGAATTGTTCACCATGCACCTCACTTTACTTAGAATTGATCTCAACAGCATCAGGAGAGAAGTGGAAGAAAGAGTGACTATAGGACAGAAGGTCTAGGGGCAGGAGGATGGGAGGACTGGGGTAGGAAGAATGGGAAAGGCAGTAGGAAATATCAGATTGCACTCAGGTTGCAAGGCCTGCACACATGGACAGAAGATTTGCACTTTCCATGGACAAAAAGTCTTAAAGTTCCGTTTCTAACATCAGACTTGAGGCTTGGTCAGGGCGCTGAAATGACAACCAGGCCGACGGACAAACTACATTCCCAGTTCAGCTCCAAAAATGGTTTCCTAACACGTGGGCTATGAGAGAAGCTTTTAGAGATTGCTGTTTTCTAGGGCAATGTGGATCTTTCCCAGCATTCCTATTGCAGAAGAGCACTATCTTGTGAATTAATAAAGGGCTCAATGGCCTAGAAAATTCAGTGAGGTGAATTCTTATTCTTACAAATCTCCACTGTCCATGGTGTACAGTCATGTGTGGTTACCCTGGAGTGGTTCTAGCTCCAACCACTGGGGAGGGTGGCTGGGGAGGGTGGCTCCCTCAGGGTCCCAGGGTTCTTTCTTTTCATTTCAAACCAGTAAAAATAATTTATTTGCTCCCAACTGTGTAAATGCTGCCGTGCCAGTAAATTATTACCATTACTACTATTATTATTATTTATTAATTAATATTAATATTCCTAAAAATGGTACAGGTTGCAGTTCCCTTGATGAGCCAGTTCGGCAATGTGAATTAGAAATTGTCCTGGAAGCTCAGCCTAGAGTGAATTTCTTTAGCTTTTTCTAATGTTTTTGTGAATTATCTATATAATTCAAGAAATACTTTTATCTATAAACTAGCTAGAGTAGGTATTCTCTGGTTAAGGACTCAGACCCACAAATATATTTTCTAGCCTCTTTTTTTTGTAACACTCTCAGCTAGACTTCCCTAATTCTGTTTTCAAATGTAGATAAGTTTTAAACTGACCTTGAGTCATCAAGTTTTCCCACTTGCTTTAATGGCAAATTTATATTAACTCGGGAAAATGTATCAAGTCATACTCTTTGTCTTGAACTCTGCTGGTTCCAAAGTTGATAAAATAAATATAACTTGATTTTTATTTTCAAAAAGTTTTAAATTTATGAACAAAATACATATTAATTAAAAACATCTTTGATAAAACATTTTTCTATTGTCATTTCTTATGTAATTAGCAACATACAATTCTTCTCCAAGAATGGACTGTCTTTCTCTGAGTTCATGGCATAACTGGTTGACTTTTACTTCTACCATAGTATTTATCATTTATCGTTGTGCATGTGGATATATAAGTGTGTGTGTGGCTCTGTGTTTATGTTTTACCTTCTCATGTGTAAGAGGGGTTAAGGCTTATTTGTATATTATTTATTTCTCTTCCATAACTATCCTTAGTACACAGCTGGTAGTCATAAATAGTTATTAAATGTAAGAATGGCTGAAGTAGGCAAGCTATATTGGAAAAAACCTTAAGGATCCTATAGAATAATCAGGTGTAAATACATCTTCTTTATGGACTTCTTCCCTTAATTAAGCTTTCTACACTCCTCAGCATAGTTACCATAATTAAGAAGTAATTTTTTTTGCTATACAGACATAGAACTAATGAGCCAAGACAGTCATATATCCAAGGATCATATGGAATGAACACTTTCTGTTTCTGTCT
Organism: Balaenoptera musculus; assembly: GCF_009873245.2. NCBI lineage: Eukaryota > Metazoa > Chordata > Mammalia > Artiodactyla > Balaenopteridae > Balaenoptera > Balaenoptera musculus. The sequence continues at coordinate 59,741,461 of NC_045798.1, forward strand.
TATTTCCCCAAAGCTGCCTTGGAATGTGCCTGCCTTGATTTACACCAACCAGTGTCTTGCTGGAATAATGGGTTTCTGAAACTAGTGTTCTCATACATTAGAGGTCCCTGAGGGGCTTTTAAATTCCTGAGGTCCTGGGGCTACACCCCAGATCAATCAGATTAGGAGCTCCTGGAGAGAGTCCTAGGCATCAGTATTTTGTAAAACTCCCAAGGAATTCCAATGTTCAGTTAAGGCTGGAAACACTGCTCTAATGATTTAATGATTTAGTATAACTTAATCAAGTATTTCTCTAAGAAAGCCTTAACATAAAAAGCTGCTTAGCTTTGCTCTTATTGAATCATTCTGAAAGAGTTTGCATTGTGAATAAATGAATAAATAAGACATCTCTAAAGTACCCTCAAAGTGGGAGAAATTAAATCCCAATCATAATATTTTGTGCTTATCACAGGATTTTAGTAATCTAAATTATTCTGGTCTAATCTAATCTCTGTATTGCTCTAAATTGAATATACATGTTGTCCAATCGAACAGAACGCTATTTCAGAGTTTATGGCAATTAAATTTTCAAACTAAAAGAAATGTTTAGTTTATTCCAAATAAGAACATAATTACTTTTTAAAAATGTCAAAAACTAAATGGCAGCAGACTTGTTCCTCTTTTATTATCTTCAATTAGTGCAATGAGATTATTTTCACTGAGGGAGCACACATTTTAAATTGATTAGAAATATAATAAATATAACTCATAGTTAAAGATATTCCTTATGTGCACTTGTATGATCAAGTTTATAAACATTTACAAAGTAATAGCTTGGGCAGAATTTTAGATACATGTCTAATTTAGATTCTTGTATGCCATATTTAAGCCTTTTCCTGTTCCATATTCATTTTCCAGGTAGTTATGCCTCCTAACTTTTTTCTTAATTGTGCCAGGGAAGGAGAAAAAATGTAAAATCTTGGAATTAACTGCCATCTCACCCTATTTTTTGTTACAACCCCCCCACCCATTAGACTTTTTGTCTCTTTTCCCTACCTATTTCCATACTGTTTTCTATTTTCTATGATTTTGCTGATTTCATCAATTCCTCAAGGCCCAAGGCTATGGAAACAGAGTCAGGAACATTGGAAAGAGGTCTAAGTTTTCTCCTTTGGTATCCCCATACTGGATTACAGAGGTGACAGTTGACATCCTCTGCATCTGGAAAACTTGGCTGGCTTTGTTCATAAACTCCCTAATGGCCTGAATTTTAATCCAATCTGTTTACTTCCCAGGCACACTACATGAGAAATGCATATATAAATAAGAACCTGGGCAAATATTCAACAGAAATGGAATCTAGGGGAGTGGAAAATATTACTCACTAGACACTGCCTTGCAGCTTGCGTGATCTTAGTTCCCCTACCAGGGATCGAACCTGCATCCCCTTCAGTGGAAGTGTGGAGTCTTAACAACCGGACCACCAGGGAAGTGCCCCCCCTTTTTTAATCTGTTATTCCTATGTTGTTATAATGACAGTTAGAATAACATGTGTAACTATATGATCAGGACGGATTCTTTATCTATCAATATGGAATTAAACTATCTACCTTACGGTCTTATTATGTGGAATACATTATGAAAATAATATATGAAAATGGTTTGTAATCTATAAATCTCTTGAATGTCAAGTATCATTAGTAGTTGATGTTATTGTATTTCATACTAATCTAAACTATTTTGATTTTCTAAAATTGTCTTTACTAATCAAACTCCTGGAAAATATATAAGGATCTTGACTAAATTAAAACTATGAAATTGAACATGTTGCCGAAACTCAACCTATGCTATTTCCAAGGCAAGTTTGTTTCCTACATCTGTGACTCTATTTCTGTTTTGTAAATAAGTTCATTTATAATATATTTTTTAGATTCCACATATAAGTGATATCATATATTTGTCTTTCTGTGTCTGACTTACTTCACTCAGTATGACAATCTCTAGGTTCATCCATGTTGCTGCAAATGGCATTATTTTGTTCTTTTTTTATGGCTGAATAATATTCCATTGTATATATGTACCATGTCTTCTTTATCCATTCCTCTGTTGATGGACATTTAGGTTTCTTCCATGTCCTGGCTATTGTAAATAGTGCTGCAGTGAACATTGAGGTGTATGTATATTTTCAAAGTTTGGTTTTCTCTGGGTTTATGCCTAGGAGTGGGATTGCTGGGTCATATGTTAGTTCTATTTTAAGTTTTTTAAGGAACCTTCATACTGCTCTCATAGGGGCTGTACCAATTTACATTCCAACCAATAGTGTAGGAGGGGTCCCTTTATCCACTTGCTCTCCAGCATTTATTGTTTGTAGATTGTTTGATGATGGCCATTCTGACCAGTATGAGGTGATACCTCATTGTAGTTTTGTTTGCATTTCTCTAATAATTAGTGATGCTGAGCATCTTTTCATGTGCTTTTTGTCCATCTGTATGTCTTCTTTGGAGAAATGTATATTTTGATCTTCTGTGCATTTTTTTGATAGTTTGTTTTTTTTGATATTGAGCTGCATGAGCTGTTTGTATACATGGGAGATAAATCTCTTGTCAGTTGCTTCCTTTGCAAGTATTTTCTCCCATTCTTAGGGTTGTGTTTTTGTTCTGTTTTAAGGATTCCTTTGCTGTGCAAAAGCTTTTAAGTTATATTGGATCCCATTTGATTATTATTTTTTTTTATTTTCATAGTTCTAGGAGGCAGATCCAAATAGATATTGCTGGGATTTATGTCAAAGACTGTTCTACCTATGTTCTCCTCTAAGAGTTTTATAGTGTCTGGCCTAACATTTAGGTCTTTAATCCATTTTGAGTTTATTTTTGTGTATGTTGTTAGGGAGTGTTCTAATTTCATTCTTTTACATGTAGTTGTCCAGTTTTCCCAGCACCACTTATTGAAGAGACTGTCTTTCTCCACTGTATATTCGTGCCTCCTTTGTCATAGATTAGGTGACCCCTAGGTGCATGGGTTTATCCTTGGGCTTTCTATCCTGTTCCATATCTGTATATTTTGGTTTTGTGCCAGTACCATACTGTTTTGTTTACTGTAGCTTTGTAGTATAGTCTGAAGTCTGGGAGCTTGAGTCCTCCATCTCTGCTTTTCTTTCTCAAAATTACTTAGGCTATTTGGGTTCTTTTGTGTTTCCATATAAATTATAAACTTTTTGATCTAGTTCTATAAAAAATGCCATTGGTAACTTGATAGGGATTGCATTGAATCTGTAAATTGCTTGGTGGAGTAAAGTCATTTTCACAGTGTTGATTCTTCCAATCAGAGAACATGGTATAGCTCTCCATCTGTTTGTGTCATCTTTTATTTCTTTCATCAGTATCTTGTAGTTTTCTGCATATAGGTCTTTTTCCTCCTTAGGTAGGTTTATTCCTAGGTATTTTATTTTTTTGATGTGACGGTAAATGGGATTGTTTCCTTAATTTCTCTTTCTGTTCTTTCATTGTTAATGTATAGGAATGAAAGAGAATTCTGTTTATTAATTTAGTATCCTGCACCTTTACCAAATTCATTGATGAGCTCTGGTAGTTTTCTGGTGTCATCTTTAGGATTTACCATGTATAGTATCATGTCTTCTACAAACAGTGACAGTTTTACTCTTCTTTTCCAATTTGAAGTCCTTGTATTTCTTTTTCTTCTCTGATTGCTATGGATAAGACTTCCAAAACTATGTTGAAAATAGTGGTGAAAGTAGACATTCTGGTCTTGTTCCTGATTTTAGAGGAAATGCTTTCAGTTTTTCACCATTGAGAATGATGTTTGCTGTTTGCTTGCCATATATGGCCTTTATTCTATTGTAGTAGGTTCCCTCTATGCCCACTCTCTGGAGAGTTTTTATCATAAATAAGTATTGAATTTTGTCAAAAACATTTTCTGCATCTATTGAGATGATCATATGGTTTTATTCTTCAGTTTGTTAATACAGTGTATCACACTGTTTGCTTTGCATACATTGAAGAATACTTGTGCCTCTGTGATTAATCTTACTTGATCATGGTGTATGATCCTTTTAATGTATTGTTGGATTCAGATTGCTAGTATTTGTTGAGGATTTTTTCATCTATATTCATCAATGATATTGGCCTTTAGTTTTTCTTGGTGGTATCTTTGTCTGATTTTGTTATCAGAGTGATGGAGGCCTCATAGAATGAGCTTGGGAGAATTCCTTCCTCTGTAATTTTTTGGAAGAGTTTGAGAAGGACAGGTGTTAGCTCTTCTCTAAATTTTTGATAGAATTTGCTTGTGAAGCCATCTGGTCCTGGACTTTAGTTTGTTGGAAAATGTTTAATCATAGTTTCAATTTCAGTTCTTGTGACTGGTTTGTTTATATTTTCTATTTCTACCTGTTCAGTCTTGGAAGGTTTTACCTTTCTAAGAATTTGTCCATTTTTTCCAGATTGCCCATTTTATTGGCATTATAGTTGCTTGTAGTAGTCTCTTATGATCCTTTGTATTTCTGTGGTGTCAGTTGTAACTTCTTTTTCTTTTCTAATTTTATTGATTTGAGTCCTCTCCTTATTTTTCTTGATTTATCAATTCTGTTTATCTTCTCAAAGAACCAGCTTTTAGTTTTATTGACTAAATATTGTTTAGTCAATTGTTTTCTTTGTCTATTGTTTTCTTTGTCTCTATTTTATTTATTTCTGCTCTGATCTTTATGATTTCTTTCCTTCTACTAAGTTTGGGTTTTGTGTTCTTTTTTCTCCAGTTGCTTTAGGCATAAGTTTAGGTTGTTTCTTTGAGATTTTTCTCATTTCTGGAGGTAAGATTGTATTGCTAGAAACTTCGCTCTTAGAACTGCTTTTTCTGTGTCCCATAGGTTTTGGATCATCGTGTTTTACTTGTCATTTGTATCTAGGTATTTTTTTATTTCCTCTTTGAGTTCTTGGTTATTTAGTAGCATATTGTTTAGCCTCCATGTGTTTGTGATTTTTACAGTTTTTTTTTTTCCTGTGGTTGATTTCTAATCTCATGGTGTTGTGGTCAGAAAAGATGCTTGATATGATTTCAATTTTCTTAAATTTACCGAGGCTTGATTTGTGACCCAAGATGTGATCTATCCTATAGAATGTTCTATGTTCACTTAAGAAGATTGTGTATTCTGCTGCTTTCAGATAGAATGTCCTATAAATATCAATTAAGTTGACCTGGTCTAAGGTATCATTTAAGGCTTGTGTTTCCTTATTAATTTTCTGTCTGGATGTTCTATCCATTGGTGTAAGTGGTGTGTTAGAGACTCCCACTGTTATTGTGTTACTGTCTATTTCCTCTTTTATGGCTGTTAGCATTTGTCTTGTATATTGAGGTGCTCTTCTGTTGGGTACATATATATTTATGATTGCTATATCTTCTTCTTGGATTGATCCCATCATCATTATGTAGTGTCCTTTCTTGTCTCTTGTAACAGTCTTTATTTTAAAGTCTATTTTGTCTGATATGAGTAGTGCTACTCCAGCTTTCTTTTGATTTCCATTTGTATAGAATATTTTTTTTCCATCCCCTCACTTTCAATCTGTATGTGTCACTAGGTCTGAAGTGGGTCTCTTGTACACAGCATATATATGGGTTTTGTTTTTGTATCCATTCAACCAGTCTGTGTCTTTTGGTGGAAGTATTTAATCCATTTACATTTAAGGTAATTATCAATATGTACCTTCCTATTGACATTTTCTTAATTGTTTTGGGTTTGTTTTTGTAGGTCTTCTTTCTTCCTTTCCTCTTTTGTTCTCTTCTCTTGTGGTTTGATGACCATCTTTAGTGTTATGTTCGGGTTGCTTTTTCTTTCATGTGTGTGTATCTAATGTACTTTTTTGGTTTGTATTTCCCATGAGGTTTTGATAAAGCAGTCTATATATGTAGAGGTTTTTTTAAGTTGCTGGTCTCTTAATTTCAAATTCATTCTCCATTTCCTGCATTTATACTCTCCTCTTCTCATGGTTGCTGGTTTTGATATCATATTTATATGTGGATGATTTCCTGCTTTTATTGTATGTTCGTCTTTACAAGTGAGCTTTCACATTTGTGATTTTCTTATTTCTAGTTGTGACCTGTATTTTTTGTTTTTTTGGTTTTTTTTTCTTCCCCTGCCTAGAGAAGTTCCTTTAGCCTCTGTTGTAAAGCTGGTTTGGTGGTGCTGAATTCTCTTAGATTTTGCTTGTCTGTAAAGTTTTTGATTTCTCCCTCAAATATGAATGAGAGCCTTCTTGGCAGTAGTATTTTTCCCTTCATCACTTTGAATATATCATGCCACCTCCTTCTGGACTGCAGAGTTTCTGCTGAAAAATCAGCTGATAACTTTATGGGAGTTCCCTTGTATGTTATTTGTTGCTTTTCCCTTGTTGCTTTTAATATTTTTCCTTTTTATTTAATTTTTGTTATTTTGATTAATATGTGTCTCAGTGTGTTTCTCCTTGGGTTTATCCTGTATGGGACACTCTGTGTTTTCTAGACTTGGGTGACTATTTCCTTTCCCATGTTATGGAAGTTTTCAACTATAATCTCTTTAAATATTTTCTCCAGCCCTTTCTCTTTCTTTTCTTCTTCTGGGACCCCTATAGTTCAAATATTGGTGAGTTTAATGTTGTCCGAGAGGTCTCTGAGACTGTCCTCATTTCTTCCTATTCTTTTTTCCTTATTCTGTTCCACAAGAGTGATTTCCACCATTCTGCCTTCCAGTTCACTTATCCGTTCTTCTGCCTCAGTTATTCTGCTATTGATTCCTTCTAGTGTATTTTTCATTTCAGTTACTCTATTGTTGATCTCTATTTGTTCTTTAGTTCTTCTAGGTCCTTGTTAAACATTTTTTGTATATTCCTGACCTGTGCCTCCAGTCTTTTTCCAAGGTCTTGGGTCATCTTTACTATCCTTACTCTGAATTCTTTTTCAGGTAGATTGCCTATCTCCTCTTCATTTAGTTGTTCTTGTAGGTTTTTATCTTGCTCCTTTGTCTGTAACTTATTTCTCCTTCATCTCATTTTGTGTAATTTACTGTGTTTAGGTCTCCTTTCCACAGACTGCAGGATCATAGTTCTTCTTGCTTCTGGTGTATGCCCCCTAGTGTGTGAGGCTTGTCCAGGCACTTGTGCAGACTTCCTGTGGGAGGGACTGATGCCTGCCCTCTGGTGGTGGAGCTGAGTCTTGCCTTCTTGTGGGCAGGGCCATGTCAGTGGGTGTGTTTTGTTTTGGGGTGGCTGTGTGCTTAGTATGATTTAGGCAGCCTGTCTGCTGATGGGTGGGGCTGTGTTCCTATCTTGCTGGTTTTTTGGCCTGAGGCATTCTAACACTGGAACCTGCATGCTGTTGGGTTAGTCAGGGTCTTTGTGCCAAAGTGGGGACCTCTGAGAGAACTAACACATATTAATATAAACTGGAGTCTCTGCTACCAGTCCCCTTTCCCCCACAGTGAGCTACAGCCAACCCCTGCCTCTCTGAGAGTCCCTCCAAGACCCCTAGATGGGTCTAGTCCAGGTTCCTATAGAGTTGTTATTTTGTGCTGGGTCCCAGTGCATGTGACACCTTGGCTGCATCCTCCAAGGGTGGAGTCTGTTTCCCCCAACTTTGTAGAGCTCCTGCACTCAAGCCCCTCTGGTCTTCAAGGTTAAATATTCTGGGGGTTTCTTCCTCCCAATGCCAGACCCTCAGACCCTCAGACTGTCTTGGAGGGCTATTTTTATGTGGGAATGTCTCTGTGTGGCCTTTGTAGGTTTAGTGTGTTTTTATTGTTGTTGTTGTTTTGTTTTGTTTTTGTGAAAAGGCTGTTTTTAATATGGATGACTGCCGCCTCTTCCCTCAGTGTATGCTGGCCATTATCCTCTTGAGAGGGGTTTGACTCATGTTGTGGTGACCAGTACCTGCCCTGGATATTGAGCAGGGGGTGTCCTTTGCTCTGTGGTTGTCAATGCCCTGTCAGGGGCAGGGTCTGCTCCCTAGTTGTTGGAGTAGAGGCCCCAGATTTGTTTCTTAGCTGTGTTTCTGATCTGCAGTGGGAGGTAAGTGGGATTCGGGCACACCACTGGGAGAGAAGCCACGGAGTATTCTTTCTGTGGAGGTGTTCACTTGTGAACATGCTCCGTTGTGTCCCTTTTCACCCATTGTGCAGGCTCACAAAGTACACTGTGTTGGCACTCCTCTTGGTCTCACCTTAACCATGAGTATGTTGGCAATTTGCCCTGGCGTATCCCAGGTGTTGTTTTTGCCAGGCCACCAGCACAGATCCACTGAGGTCATGTCCCAAAACTGCAGTAGTCTTGCACCTGGACTCACTGTGGGAGCTATGGATGCAGCTCAGACTGTGGCCTGGCCCAATCCCCACATGTACATGCCAACAAAGTCCACAGCTGCTGAAGCCAGAGCTGTCCCAGCTGCAGGAGCACTTATTATCCTTTCAGATATTTTGCAGGCACTGAATTTAGGATGCCATCAGTGGAGGTGTAACTCCATAGTTTGTGCAGCTGTGAGGAGAGAATTCAGCTCCTCTTTCTTAGTCACACAACCCCTGGGGCTCAGCTTTGGTTTCAGCTCCTCCTCTGGGTAGATTTCCTAGTAGATGGAGCTATCTGTGCCCTCTTGGGACAGCGGGGTGGGTCTCGGCACCCACTGGTGCATTTCCTATTAGTGAGAGCTATCTGCATGCTCCTGGGATAACAGTGCAGGTCCCAGCACCCACTGATGGATTTCCTAGTCATGGAAGCTATCCCTGCACAACCCCCCAGGACAGCGGGGATGGGTCCTGTGGCCCCGTTGACAGAATTCCTAGTGGCAAGAACTGTCCTCACTCCTCCAGATCATCAGGGGAGTTTCCTGTGGTCTGCTGATAGAATTCCTAGTGGTGGGAACTGTACACGCCCTTCTGGGTCAGCAGGGGCAGGTCCTGGGGCCTGCTGGTAGATTTTTAGTGGCAGAAGCTATATGCACCCTTCCAGGACAATAGGGGTGGGGAGCCTGGCATCTGCCCATGGAGCTGGAAGAGGCAGCCAGTGCCTGCCTCAGGAGTCCAAGATGGCAGCAGTGACTTGCACCCACCCCAGCACTTCTGTAGATTGTGTCCTGTTTCCCGGGAGCACTTACAGGGAAAGAAGCTGTTATGGTGGTCCCACCCCTCTTCTCATGCACCTCCCAGTAATGGTGACTTGTATCTCTGGAGAGCCCAGGCTTCTTCCTAGTACAGCCTCAGTTTCCACAGTTCAACCTCTTCAGGCTGTTTCCTCACCTAACCCTGGTCCTCTCCCTGAGACTGACCTCTAGAGCCTAAGCTTCAGCACCCAACCCTCACTAGTACTGACAGAGGAGTGTCTCAGGTTGGGGAGCATAGGGTGGTGGTGCTGAATCTCTGTGCCGGTTCCTCTCCATTTTGCCTTCCACAAAATGGCTGCTGCTCTCTCCTGTTAGGCTCTGAAGCTACATTCTGTCCAGGCTGAACTCCCCACTGGTGAGGAGACTTCCCAAGTTGGGGGAACATTTCCTCCTTCACAGATCCCTCCCTGGGGCACAGGCCTTAACCTGTTTCCTTCTTTTTCTTTTTCTGTTTGTCCTACCCATTTATTTGGAGGTTTCCTTGTCTTTTTGGACATCTGAGGTCTTCTGTCAGCTCTCAGTGGCTGTTCTGTGTGAATCATTCACTTATTGATATAGTTTCAATGTTTCTATGGAAGATGGTGAACTCTGCTTCTTACTCCTCCACATCTTGATCTCTCTAATGAACTTACCTCAAGGGTAAACCTTTTGATCCAGTCATCTATGCATCTTTGATATAATTCTTGGCAACTAAGGTCTATTTAGTCTCCTATTGACTAAGTTTGCTAGAACACAAGCCAAATGAAATTAACTGTATAAACCCAAATTCTGTCTAAAAAGCGATAATACTACCTTGCCTTTTATCTTTCAAGGGATTCTAAAAATAAACATCTCACATTTTCACTAACTTCTCTGTGGTAGTAGAACTAAGTTACTAACCTTGATCTTCTTTCCTTCCTTCCTTCTCTCCGTTCCTCCCTCCCACCCATCCATCCATCTATTCACCCATCTATATCTATCTATTTATCATCTATCTGTCTATTTATCATCAACCTGTCTGTCTATTTATTTATTTAAACTTAGGTGTCATTTGACTTCCCTAAAACCACCTGAAGCAGAAAGGTTTCATGATTCAGGGTTCAGGTTTCTGTATCCTGACCAACTGATTTCATCTCATGTGTACTTTCCTCTGACTTACACATTTAATGGTCTTATCAATAAGGACACTGTCTATATTCAGAGAAGAGATTTAACATTTTGACCATTTTAAAATCATCATTGGAGTTCATTAATCCAATAATTTACCTAAGAATCCAGGGTTTTTCCCTTTCCTCTATCTTTTGTATTTTCTTCTTTCCTTTCTTCCTCCCTCCCTCTCAGCCTTCCATTTCTCAAGTCATTTGAATTTGTCAATTGTTTGATTTTATATAGTGGTCATAGGAACAAAGTCAAAAGTCATTATTCTTAGCATTACTAAGAAATATTTGATTGGAAAAAATATCATACATTATTATAACTTCAAGTTATACCAACATCTTTTATCTCTTTTGATTGGCCTCAGACAGGGGGAAAATGGTGTGCTATTAAATACAGCTTTAAAATAACACTTTAGCCTAATGTCATATAATAATTATATCATATTACGTTATGTTATGTTACATTATATAATAATTCAAGCCCATTGTGGAAAAGATATAAAACAAAATAAAATAAAATCCTGTCTTTAAAATGTCAATGTGCACAGAACTGGGGTGAATCTCTTCATGGCTCTGGTTCCTGTCATTTGTGATCTGCTTACACTTCTGGCAGGAATGTTATATACAGTTCTGTCATTCTGGCTTAAGTGTCATGACAGGGCCTTACTTAATTCCTGAATAGAGCTTCCCAAACATAGCCATCTCTTTGTTTCCACTTCAGTCTAAAAGGAATGAAAATCAGTAGCAAAGAACTTAATGCTATTTGAAACATGTGGACTTGTTTGCTCAACAGCATGCTTGAGTGTCAACAATACTAATAATGTTCTGCAAGATCAAGGAAAAATGCTGTCGATGCACTCTATTGCTTTCTGACCTCTGTCTCCAGAAAACTACATTATTTAGGTTCATTTACGTGGTAAAAGATAAGTGCACATTCAAGTCGTTTCAGTAAATGGGGTTTAAGGGTAAATATATGGGGAAATAAAGAGACCAGAAAACATCTTAGGACTAATGTGAGTAGACTTAGAAAAAAGCAGAAGGAAACCATAAACAAAATGAAAAGACAAGCCACAGAATGAGAGAAAATATTTACAAATGAAGCAACCAACAAGGGATTAATCTCCAAAACATACAAACAGCTCATGCAGCTCAATATCAAAAAAACAAACAACTCAATCAAAAAATGAGCAGAAGATCTAAATAGACATTTCTACAAAGAAGACATACAGATGGCCAAAAGGCACATGAAAAGATACTCAACATCACTAATTATTAGAGAAATGCAAATCAAAAATACAATAAGGTATCACCTCACACTGGTCTGAATGGCCATCAGAAAATCTACAAACGATATACCCTGGAGAAAGTGTGGAGAAAAGGGTACCCTCCTACACTGTTGGTGGGAATGTAAATTGATACAGTCACTATGGAGAACAGTATGGAGGTTCCTTAAAAAACTAAAAATAGAGCTACCATATGATCCACCAACCCCCCTTCTGGGCAAATATCTGGAGAAAACCATAATTTGAAAACATACAAACACCTCAGTGTTCATTGCAGCACTATTTACAATAGCCAGGACATGGAAGCAACCTAAATGTCCATCATGGATGAATGGATAAAGAAGATGTGGTACATACATACAATGGAATATTACTTAACCATAAAAAGAATGAAATAATGCCTTTTGCAGCAACATAGATGGACTTAGAGATTGTCATACTGAGTGAAATAAGTCAGGCAGAGAAAGACAAATATCATACAATATTGCTTATATGTGGAATCTAAAAAAAATTGGTACAAATGAACTTATTTACAAAAGAGAAATAAAGACACAGATGTAGAAAACAAACTTATGGTTGCCAAAGGAGAAAGCGGAGAAGGATAAATTGGGAGATTGGCATTGACATATACACACTGCCATATATAAAATAGATAACTAACAAGAACCTACTGTATAGCACAGTGAATTCTACTCAATACTCTGTAATGGCCTATATGGGAAAAAAATCTTAAAAAGAGTGGATATATGAATATGTATAACTGATTTACTTTGCTGTACAGCAGAAACTAACAGAATATTGTAAATCAAATGTACTCCAATAAAAATTATTTTTTTTAAAAACACAAGGGAAACTGAAAGAAGAAGAAGAAGGAGAAGAAGAAGAAGAAGAAGAAGAAGAAGAAGAAGAAGAAGAAGAAAAGAAGAAGAAGAAGAAGAAGAAAAGAAGGAAGAGAAAAGAAGAAAGAAGAAATACGAGAGAAGAAGAAGAATAAAGAAGATAAGAAAAGAAGACATGCAGCGACTCAGAAGCCGTCCTATCCTATAACTATGAGGCCGAGCCTTCTCTTGAGAAGGCGCGCCCTCCTTCGCCGAGAAAAGAAACAGTCATTAATTCAGGTATATCAATGGTTTTATTAACATGACACAAGCTGTCAAGTTTTAACAGAAACTCTATTACTAACCATGTCCTCAGAAGCAGATATTTGTTGATTTCTAAGTCCTAATATTGCTTTTTTATTTTTGGTTTTGACAATTCCCTGGAGCGGATCAGACTAGTCTGGGCTGTCATCACCTTGTAGGTAGCACTAGTCTGGCAGAGTTTGCAGTATGAACCACCACTCCAGACCCTAACCTGTTGCTGGTCAGGAGAGTGGAGTTATGTGGTACAAAACATGTTGACCTAGGAACAGGAAACTTTTCTCAGGAACGGTAGATACAGAGCACATTTCCTATGTCAGGTGGTCCAAAATAATCTCAAGCAGAGGGATGGTATGGTACCCAGGAGAGGGATTTAAAATTTGTAGTACCGTTAATAAAAATAGCTTATGCTCTAGCTTTAATTATGGGTGTCAAAACTGTTCATTAGGAAAACTGTGATATAAGTGTAGGATGGCTTAGGTTCTCTTCCTTTTACTATATCAGTCCAATTCTTCTTCAGGCTTCTAAAATATGATTCCCAAGTTTAACTCCTAGATAATCATTTCTCAGCACAGTCAAAAGTTAACTTACAATGAATTTTCCAATAACTACAAAAGTATGAATGTATTCATACAGTAAAAGCCTCTTGTACAATTAAAGAGAGTAGGGTTATTTTAGAGGGGAGGAACCCCAGGAAAAAATATGGGGTTATAGATAAATTTAGGAACACATCTATATTCTGTGGTGTTGATGTATCAATTCCACACACCTCCTTCCTCTTCTGTCTCATCACCTGTCAGTTCTGTTTTTAGATTCTGTGGCCTTGACATAATCCTCCTATGGTGTTGGTAGCCATGGGTTTATCTTATTGGGTTTCTCAATACTCTTGAAGTAAAATCTAGAAGGAACAAAGGACATTTGATCAGAATACTAGCAGGTGGTCAATTGTGCACTCTGGTTCATGAAAAAAAATAAAGCAAACAAATAACAAAACACAGATTTTCCATCTCTCCATGTAATGAAAAAAAGTGGATAGCATAGGTCATTTTTAAACAAATATTTTGCCTGTCTAATCAAAATTCTACAGTTTATTAGTGACAGGGATACCTAGGTAATTCTTGTTTAATATAAATTGACATGTATACTGTCTGTTGTGCATTCTTTCAGATTTGGATAGAGGTGTAAGCCTTTGCTAATGGGTAAGATTCCTTCTAGAGAATGTTAAGGAAGCATTAGCAGAAAGACCAACCTGGCATGTGGCAATCCAAAATGACATTTTAGTAACCCACAGCAAATCACATGGGTTAGCTTACAACTGTCTTAAGACTTCTAAAAGTTCCTTGCAGGGCAATAGCTTTTAATCGGTCAAGACTAGGCCGGGAACTCCTAACATTTTTGAGGGTTGTTTTCCCCTCAATTTCTACATTCAAATCCCAAATTCAACAGAGTTTGAAACCCTACTGGATGAAAATAGAGAAATGCTCTCATAAACAGAGGAACACATTTCCTCTGGTATGTGTGCTAACCAGATTCAAAGTCCTTAAGCTCAGGCAAAGGATGATTACTTGATGAAGCAGATTGGTTTAAAGACATTTTAACAACAGAATTGTGTGCTGGGCTTTCCAACTTGACTTTTTTTTTTTTAATTTTTTATTTATATATTTATTTATTTTTGGCTGTGTTGGGTCTTCGTTTCTGTGCGAGGGCTTTCTCTAGTTGTGGCAAGTGTGGGCCAGTCTTCATCGCAGTGCGCGGGCCTCTCCCTATCGCGGCCTCTCTTGTTGCGGAGCACAGGCTCCAGACGCGCAGGCTCAGTAATTGTGGCTCATGGTTCTTAGCTGCTCCGCGGCATGTGGGATCTTCCCAGACCAGGGCTTGAACCCGGGTCCCCTGCATTGGCAGGCAGATTCTCAACCACTGCGCCACCAGGGAAGCCTCCAACTTGACTTTAATTTAGTCATGGGATAACTCCTGTAGCACCTCTCAAAAAGGCAACATCTTCCTATGCACAGTTGCCTTCATTTTTGTTGAACTGCTATTAACAGTCTTTTCTGGACAAACTGTAAGTTTATGGGTTGATAATGTCAATGTCAGAACTTAGACTGCAGGATAGAAGCCTGGGTACACTCTGATTTGCGTTCTTATCTCAAGGATTACTGTAAGTGACCATTCACACACACACAAATGTACACATGCTTTTTGTTTATTTGTTTGCTTCTTTTCTGTCCTTGCTGTTACTGGTTTAATCATTGCTCAGAGAAGAAACAATGTGGGTTTAACTAACATCACTCCTCAATGGCTGATTAATATTATCAGCTCTCAAATTGGATTTCCAGCTGAAGTTAATTTGTCAATTGAAAAATCTTTTAAATTACCCAGATTTAAAATTGCTATTTGGATATATGTAAAGATGTAAATGCATTTAAACATACACTGAATAGAGCCTGTTCTTATGGACTCGTAGGTAACTTTTACAGGTAGGAACAAGAAGAAAGGACTGTTGTTTGCATGTTACTTGATGAACTGTGACTGACTGTATCCCCACCATCTTCCAGTCTGAGCCTATATGAGGACAAGAGTACTGGCCAACCCAAGTAAGTTAATAAAGAAAAATAACATCAAACAATTTGTTCTTGTGTAGATATCAATGCAATCATCAGAGTTATGCTTCTTTCTTCTTAACTTTCTGCTTTCCTTATGTGCAGAGCAGAAGGATCACAGTGATAGGTATATTCTCCCTTCTAATTTTAGAACTACTGAGTTTTGGACTGTCTAGCAAATCCAGAGTGATCTCCATTCCAGAAACAACTGCCTTCCTTTATCTCCAAAAGTTTTTTTTTTTTTTTAATCTTGAGTCAGTAGTAACATTAGAATTTATTTTCCTCTTATTATTTTATCTAATAATTCTCATTTCTCCTGAGGTCTTTTTTCATTTCACTCATTCTCTTTTCCTATTCTGTACCCTCTCCAGCATGTGCTCTAATCTCCTTTCCCACTAAAACAAACTCCTACTCATTTTTCAATAAATTTGTCCCACCAACTTGAACCCATTGTGACTTCTCCTTAATTTTGTCATCCACATTGTACAGTCACATGAATCTTCCTAGTTTTAAGAAATTTTAATACTGGTTAAACAAATGGATTCTATAACAACAGTGTATCTGCATAAAAGCAATATGCTTATTTAATAGGAAAAGAAGGATCATTTAAGATTTTTGAAGCAGAGCAAAAGTATGAGCTAGTGGAAACTGACCAAAGCTTGGTTGAGTAAAAGACTAAAAAAACTAAGTACAAAGATAAAGCTGATAAACTCGAGAATTTAACCTTTAGTTGAGAAGTAGTAAACTGAAGAGAACAAGAAACCATTATTTTTGGTGTCAATGTTACTGCCCTCAGAAAACTCACTTTAAATAAACATTGGGGAAGGGAAGTTCAGCAGGAGAGAAATACCCTGACTGAAAGAGCTCTCAGAATAATATCATGTGAGGAATATTCAACTGAAAGGAGGATTCCAAGGAAGCAAGAAAGGTAGAGGTCTAATGGGCATCATCACATTTTAAGATACTATTCAATGAATATCTTGGAGACAGATAAGAAGAAACTAATAAGAGTCACAACGAAGGCCAATAACTAGAAATTATGGAGGTTGATGCAAAAGAAAGAAGAACTTTCTAAGTATTAGAATGGTCTAAATGGAATATATGGCCCTAAAAACTTAAGAACTGATGAATTCCCTGAAACTGGTTGTGATTAAAGAGTAAGTGTGCAACAATATTTTGGAAATACTACAGAAGAGATTAATGTTGTGGAAGAGATTAACTCAGTAGTTAGAATAGATTTTACTTAGCTTTACTTCTTAATTCTAAGGTTTCATTTTATTTTTACCCATGTTAGCTTTCTCCCTAGCTAGATTGGAAATTCTATAAAGTCAGTATCTGCACCCAATATATTCTTAAAATTTTCTTCACATTTGCCTCAAATTTGTCCATTAGAAATAAGTTTGGGGAACTTCGAGACACTCTTTCTGTTTCAGTCATACCTCGTAATTTTCTATCAAGTATGCTTCCACCTATTGAAGAGTATATCCATTAGGAATATGTTGTAATCTCTTCATTTTAGTTTCAGGGCCCAGCCCTTAGCTGCAGCTGAGCTTTTGGAGTGAGACTAAGATGGAATTCTTTATTATTCATCTTCACTCCTTAACCCTCCATTGTACCCTCCAGTTATGAGAATCTGTGTCCAGAATTAATTCATTTCAATTAGTGGCCTGTCAACTCAGTGAAGCCTATTTAAAACAAATTAATTCTAGACATGCACTTGATAATTTGAAGCCAAGTGTATGTCCAGCATCATAAGACAGAAACAGAAAATAATTTCTAATAATGAAACTATTATATGGAGAAAAGGATTATGTCAGTTGATGGTCTCCCTTTATAATGTCTCCTTGGATTCTTTATTTTCTACTTTTGAAAATCAGAAAAGGTCATAATTTTGTTCTTCAAAGGAAGCTTTATAACCAGTACTCTGGTTTCTGCTCAATTAGTCTATCTGACTAGTTGGTTACACGGAAACTTCAGAAGGAAGAGACTCAGTGTGCTGATGGCGTAGTAGCACTATTCAAATAGCTGTAGTTATGTTATTTATTTGACCAGTTCCTTGGTGTACATTTAGAAGTCTGAAATAATATTAAAATAAAGTTTCTATTCACTGAGATTAGCTTAAATTTTTTTTTTAATTAGACAAATCCTTCTTTTTAAAATATTGCCTCTTTGAAAAGGTATTTACTTTGAGAAATAGTAGGATACACAAACACAGTGCCTGACTGGCCTATTCTTTTACAGAGTAAAAGATGAAAAAGACCCAGCTCAGAATTTCCATCAGACTTCTGAAGAAATAGCTAAATAATGAATATTTAACTAAAGAATGAAGACAGTCTGATGATTAGGATGATGATGATGACAGCGATGGTGGCCATAAGTACAGAAAAACAGAACCTCTTCTTAGTTTAGTGCTGCATACTTGTGTCTTATACTGGTGTTAAAAAAATGTAATGTTGAATAAGCAGGATCTAGAAGGTAACAAAATTATGGCACCAATTTAAAATAAAATCCATTCTGTACTTTCTGCTCAATTTTTCTGTAAACCTAAAATGTCTCTAAAAATTAAAAATTTTTAATTTCAAAAAATTACAGTAGTATTAGACTCACCATTAGACCTTGTCATTTAATGGTTTAATAAAGAAATATTTATTACTTATTTAAAAAAAATTTTAATCCAAAGGCCTTAATGCTTTAAGCTTAATGCTTAAAGCTGCTAATGTACAAAACTATGCAAAATGAATTGCAGACTTAAAGGAAAATGTTAAGAAAATCTTCTTTAATATCATATGTAAGCAGATTGTTTTATATTTATCATATTTTAATAAGGGATGTTAACAAATTAATCTATCAGACCAGCAACTGTCATTGATGAAGCTTCTTCTTTCTAACAACGTTTTAAGCTTATGAGCTATGTTTTCTTAAAGCAAGCCAAGCAAGTTTTTAGAAAACTTAAGCAACTCTCAATCTAGGAGGCACATGAGAAGTTCTGGTATAGATTTTCAAAATACTCTTGTCTACCTTTTAACTTCCCTCTTACCTGCTTTTGTCGAATTTTTCTACATAGCTGATAAAGGTTTTGTGCAAGAGTTGATGTAAATAAGAAGCAACAGAAAAGGCCTCTTATAGTAATGGATTCACTCTGCTAAAGTTGAGTCCTCTGTTGAAAGACCCTTGAACAGAAATGGCACATGATACAAATATAGTAGGATGTTCCCTTTTAAATCAGAGTCCAGGATTAAATTGTAGTCAGGTTCAAGTGTGTTTAAGAAGCTGGAGGGGCAGTTTAGCACAAACTTGTTTGCATCAGGATCTAATAGGTTCTAGGGAAAAGTGGTCTAGAAAGAAGCAAACTTGATTCTGTAACAAGGTTGACTTCCTACAGAGAAGTCCATCCTTCTGAGGGCACATAGTAAGTCTGAAACAAGGACTTGTTTTTGACCTGTTCCATTGTGATTTATAGGGTAAGAGAGATAAGCCACAGCCACAATTAAAAGATCTTCTCTGTAACCAAATCTAAGGCAGAGCTTCTCAGACTTTTACATTAATGTGAATCACCTGAGGATCTTGTTAAAATGCAGATTCTGATTCAGTAGATATGTTGGGCCAGGTGAGAACAACACAAGGTCCCTGGTATTAGGATCTAAACAAAGATCTAAGATATTTGGGTCCAAGGTGGTAATGTTATGGTAGTCCTGTTTCACAGTGTGACAAATGAAAGAGTGTCACTTCCCACACTTTGTTACCAGACACTGAATAGGTTTGTAATATCATAGGTTTCAGCCCACACCAAGGCATCCACATGAGCCACTAATGGCATTACAGCCAGGAGATACTAAGAGCAGGCTCCAGGAGGAGCAGCAGTCTACCCTGTTGGGGTTACAGTATAGCAGAACCTAACAAAAGCTAAGGCATTTCAGGGT
Source organism: Balaenoptera musculus (assembly GCF_009873245.2). Taxonomy (NCBI): domain Eukaryota; kingdom Metazoa; phylum Chordata; class Mammalia; order Artiodactyla; family Balaenopteridae; genus Balaenoptera; species Balaenoptera musculus. The sequence goes on from NC_045798.1 coordinate 59,760,650, forward strand.
ACAAAACCATGGAGCTGCTCTAACAAAAACACCCCTCCTTAGAAGAGGGGAACCAAGAAGAAGAGGAAAGAAATGACAGAGGCCTAAGGGTGGCTACTGGATTACTTGATGAAGACTTTCAAGAATCATGCCTTGGACATACCCATAAAGAACGATGAGTGTTTGGGTTGCCCTTAGGGAATGTGGGCATCTGCTGTAACCATTAGTAAAAGAAACAGAATAAACATGAGTAAATATGGAAGCCACGATAATTATCATGTTTATAAAAATGCCAGAAGACAGTTCATTGAATTTTGTAATTTCAAAGGTAACTGTACCTACAAAACATCATCTTAATAATTTACCTTCTTGGACAAGAGGAAGACAAAACAGTCTTCTGAAGGAGAGAAGATACTTTTTCCATAGACAGGCTCTGAGTTTACATTTTTTACAAACTGAATTTGCCTAGAGTAACCCAAGCAAGCATTTTAGAAAACTTTAAGAAAGTGATTCTCAATCTAGGAAGCACATCAAAATGTTCTGGTGTAGAATTTAGATATACTTTTCTCTAACCTTGAACTTTTCCCCTATGTAATGAAATATTCTAAGTTATGCTAAGGGTGTACTATATCTTAAAACCCTCAAATAAGACAACTTACAGTGTAGTCAATCCTCACATATTTTGTTCCAAAGTGTCAAATATATGGAAGTTCAGTGTCTGATTCAATATAACCATTCCCAAATTCTTAACTCATAAAGAGTGGTCTCTTCATACTGGAATTAAAAAGTCAAGATAGTATTGCTTTAATACTGCAATAATTTGATATTTTATAAATAACGATAACATTAATTACACATGAATTTAATTTCCATTGGTTATCTAACATATACAAGTACTTCTGCATACATATTTTGGAATCTAAATTGATAAGTGATCTGAACACAGCTTTTTAGATATGAGCTGATATTGAGATAATTTACTTCTCTAGTTTATGATCTTGTACTTTTGCAAAGGCAACCCAGTGTATTGGAAAGAATACTGGCTACAGAGTCAAGTGACATAGATTTTAATCTTCATTCTGCAATTTACTAACGCTGTGACCATAAGCAATTCACATAACCACTTTTAAGATCCAATTACATTATCTATAACATAAGGATAGTTAACTTATTGATTAGTGAGGATTAAATGGAAAAACGTGGAATATCAAGTACAATAGATGACACAATGTAAATTTCATACTTCCTCTCCGGGCTCTCATTTCTTCATCTGTAAAATGCAGACAATACTATAATTGGTGCCTATTTCACAGACTTGTGGTGAGGATCACAAATTAACTAATGGATACAAAATGGACATTTGTGATGTTTTTGGGCACTCTGCTCACATTTTGGTAGTTTTCTAAGGAGAAAGACAGAAATCTCATTTACAGTCTCCCTCTAGATTTTTCTGCTTAAATTAGTTAAAATGGGTACTATTGCTTGCAGATAAGAACTATGACCAGTACAGGATATATCCTTTGCTTTGTAAATAATCTGCATTTGCAATTTTTTTTGGAACCTGTACACTGTGACAAAATGAATATTTCCTGAACGAAATCCTTGGCAAATCTTTGACTAGCTTCAGGATATCTTTACCAGAGTCTTTCTCAATTAAATCTGATCATCAATTTCTGTCAAATAGGAAAGTAACATTATACATCTGAGAGAGACCCAAGATATTTTAATAAATAATTTGCGACAATTGGGTAATCATATAGAAAAACCAAAAAAATGCGTTGCCTATCTTCTCTTTACATCAATATAAATTCTAGATAGAACCAATACTTAAATGTAAAAATCAAATTAATAAAAATGTCTTAGAAGAATATGTTAATTTAAGAATAAATCCTAGAATAGAGACGGGATTAAAATTTGGACATACAACCTAAATACAATAAATTAATAATTGATAGCTGTGATTACATTTAAAATCTGAATTTAAAAAATCACCAGAAGCAGAGTCAAAAGACAAATGAAAAACTAGGAAAACATTTTCAAAATATGTTACAAAGATCAATTTCTGCCTTATATAAAAGCCTCGTTAGAAAAGAAAAAGAAAAAACCAAGAACCTAATAAAACACTGGCTATGAACAATTATTTCAATAAAAAGAGCAATTCAAATAGCCTTTAAACACAGAAAAATGTATCAAACTTATTTGTGTAAGGTAAATGTACATGATGGTCATAACATTTTTATATAACCAATTAAATAATTTGATACCACTGTGTTTTAATGGTGCAAAGAGGACTGTCATTCTTAAACATTGTTGATGGGAATATAAGTTGGTGCAAATTCCTTGAAGGAATATTAGCAATAACTATGAAATTATTAAAAGTGCTTTCACTCAATTTTAAATTTTAGGAATTCATGCTCCAAATATGATACTAGTGCATCCCCCCAAAAAATACATATGGTGATTCATTGGAACTATGCTTAAAATAGGAAAAGATTAGAAATAAATATCTACTAGAAGGAGCTGCTTAAAATAAATTACAGGAACTCCATACAATGAAATAAGGTCAGTTTCAGGATTGGGGTTATTTTTAATGTAAATGCTCAGATAGAGTCACCAAGAAGGCTTAAGTAAAAAAAAAAAAAAAAAAAAAAAAATCAAAATGTAAACTGTGCTTGGTAAAACATCATCTTTGTATTTTTTCAATGGCTAATACTCAGTTCTATACATATGCTTTATGTATATAAAAAGTATCTATAGGAATACATAAGAAACTCCTAACCATAGTTGTCTCTTGAGAAAACAACTGGCTGATCGACAGACTGAAATCAGTCTGACATTTTAGTGTGTAAGCATCTGTATTTTGACTTTTGTACAATGAACTTGCATTATTCATTCAAAAATTGATAATTCAAAACAATGATAAATTGAGACAAATAAAATAACAGATTTATGACATTGCAGTTGTATATGACTTCCCTACTTTAAAAATGTTAGTGGCAGGGCTAGTGGCAGAACTGTGTTTGAAAACAAGGTTTTCTGATGCCAAGGTCAGAACATTAACGCTTTTGAAAAAATTCTCCAGGGATTACAGAAGTAACTTAAGTAATGGAATTTTAAATTAATGTGAACATATTTTACATTTTATACAGATGTTAAAAAAATAGGTAGTATTATATTCTTCTGGAGGATAACCAAAGAATCATAAGGCCATGTACATCCAGAACTTATTGATTTGTCCAATTGAAACCTAACATCATGAACATTGTATACACTGATTTTTAGACGAATGCCTTGGAATACATTTGCACATTTTCCCCTGCTGAGTCTGCCAACTTGCTATTAATATCGGCACATTGTTTTGAATAAAGCTCAACTGAGAGCCAGTTAGCTTTAACTTTGGGTTAAAATTGAATGACCATGAATCCATATTACATAAGTTAACAAGCATTATCTTGAAGTCATAAACTAGCATTTTACAAGCTGAATTTGAGGCCATGAATCACAGCTTCAGAAATTGCCCATCTTTAGCTCCCTGAAAAAGATCTCATTCCTCTTGCTAAAACAGCACCAAGAATATCCTTTTAAACCAAAATGTTTAAAACCATAGAAAGGTCAATAGAAGTATCTAGTGTGACATCTTCAATTCTGTATATACAAAGCAGTTTGCAAGATTCAAAAGGCTCATAGGAAAAGGCACCTCTTAATTTTAGTTTAAGAAAAATTGAAAACTACTTAGAAAATTTTCTCTGTTTTTTTTTCCTATGTTGCTTAAGTGAATTTGTTTCCAAGGTATTTTTCTACCAATTTATCAAATGGCCATGGTAAGGTAACTTATTGCCTGTCTGGCTACTCTGTTATATTCCACTATAAAAATGATAATTTACATTGAATTATCTTGCAAGTATAATATAGATAAAGCATTTTATCTTTCATAATTCTTTAATTGTCCCATAAAATCTTAATTGTCCCAACTAGTGCCCAATTAGGAGGAAGATCTCTGGGGCTCTAGTGAGGATTCATGCAGCTGCATGAGGAAAATTGAACTTCCCTCAGACAGAGAGTTTGGAATAAGGAGGAGAAGAACCTCTTGAGAATGGAGAAGCAGCCTGGTATTTACTCAAAGATACATTTGAAACGAAGAGATTTTGTAGTATCCTAAACCCACCACTAGAGAGATTGAAGATGACTAAGATCTGCTTAATTACAATTAATAAAGTTACATCTTTTTTGCACTTCATTCTACCATATAGGTTTTCAAACATATAAGAAGATAAATAGCTCATGCATTATGGCACCATATGATTTAAGATTAATGTTAACTTGAAAGTTACAAAAAAACTCAAAATAAGTGGTTTAGGGGTGATAGAAATTAAATTCACTCTCAGGTAAACGAAATCCTGTAGAAACAGTCCAAGATGGCACCATAATTATTAGAGTCTCATATATTTTGTATCTTGTTATTTGCCTATTCTTAGAATGTGATTTAAGTTGGATACTCATGCTCCAACCATCATGCCTGCATTCTAGCAAAAAAAAAAAAAAAAGAAAAAAGAAAAATCAAAGTATAAAATTATACTCCCACTCATTAAAAACACTTATTGGAAGTTGCACATAGTATTTCTATTTTCACCAAATTGCAAAGAACTTGGTCACATGACTTTTAGACCTGGCTTCTAGAAAGGCCAAGGGATCAGCTAAAGATTGAGGCTATATTCCTAGGAAATAAATATTGGGCAAAATGTAGCAAATTCAACTGTACCTTCCCAATTTAGCAATGAAGAAATTACATCAACAGTATTGGTGATACAGTATTTCTTAAAAGTTGTCTTAGATTGCCTCTAAGGTTTTCTTCTGAGCTGCTGACAAATCTACAAGTTTCATTGATAGTGATCGCTCCCAACAATAGTTACTTGCTTCATGACCATATCTGGTCATGAAGTGTACACCTCACTGCTCTGTTTCCATGCCTTTTTGCATAGAATTTTCATTTCAATATAGAATCCGAGTGAACCTTCTTTAAAAGAGAAATTGAAAACACAAACTCAAGAAGTATAGCATGAAATTGCACATATTATCAGGTTAAATTATGACAAATGAGCAGCTCTAAGTTTTCACATTCAAAGGAGGTAATAATTGTATTACAATTGATGTGATGTGTTTGTAAGATACTACCAATTGTAAGTTCACCTTAATTTTTAAAACTTTAAAAATTGAAAAATATATATTTTATAACATTTATGAATGCATTATTTATATTGACTGCATAATTTCAAGTGAAGGTATTATATTCATGTTTTTAATCATAAATACTACAATGGGGTCAATTTTCTCCAAAATATCTTGTAAAATTATTTGATTTTGACAAAAATTTAGTTCAGAATTTATATGAGACTTTGACCAAATTGTATTATATTTCAGTGGTTAAATTAATGGATAAGAATATTAGATTTCATTTTTAGTTTACTTTAAAAATGATATTCAAATTATCTCATTACTAGCTTAATTCTTTATGTTTTCAACATTTTTTAACTTCAATTTTTAATGTCTACAGTGAATTTTTGTGCAAAATCACTCTCCATTGAGAATTTAAAATTTATTATCATCTGATTATATGAGATTATTTTTAATATTTACTTGGAATTTTACAGATAGTATATTTCTTTTTTCTTGACTTGTTTTATAGATGTTAGTATAATAGACTAGTTATTTTTTAAGGAACCAGCTTTTGAATTTATAAATTAGATGTCTTTTAATATTTTTTGTTTATTTTCTGGTATCTTTTTTCTTTCCTTCCCTGGTATAATTGTGTGTTTTTGTATCCTTTTTCTAATGTGTTATATTGAATTTTAAGTTTAATATTTTTTCTCTTTTATATTATTTTATAAAAATAATGTATTATAAAGTGATTAATTTTCCTCTGGATATTGCTTTACTAAAATTATGGTATATGGTACATTCACTTTCACTATTTTTTTAAAGAGTTTATTACTCTCTTATTTCTCACATCCTTCATAGAATGTTTCCTTTAGGGAATGTTTATATTTGACATTAAAAGGACTGAAGTTCTTTTGCTGTTGTTGATATTCAAACACACCATAATTTTGTAGTTTATGTGGATAATGTAGAACTGTGATAATGTAGAATTGTGATAATGTAGAACTGCATACTTCTTGTTTTATATAATATAGAGGTATTGCTGGCTGTGTGTGTGTGCATGTGTATATAGGTATGTGTATGTGAGAAGATATGTATGTGAAGGGGAAGTGTGTATGTGTGTGTGTATGTGTATATGTGAGTTTTAGGAGGGAAGGTATATGTGTGTCTATGTATGTGCATCAGTGTGTGTTTGTTTTGAGAGAGTGTATGTGTGGGTGTGGGAGACCTGTGATATGTGCACATATGTGCATGTTTATGTGTGTTGGTGGGAGAGTTTGTGCGTTGAGGGAAGCATATGTGTGTCTGTGTGTGAGTTTGTGTGCATGGGTATGAACACAGTTGTGAAAATTTGTAGATATGTGTGTTATGAGTGTGGGTGTGAGTAGGTGAGTTGGTATATGTGGGTAGTGTGGTGTGTATGTGTTCATGTGTGTAAGGTGTGTGCATCTCTGTGTTGGGGGAGCATTTGCATGTGTGGGTAAGTATGTGAGTATATGTGTTTGTGTCTGAGTGTATGTTTGTTGGGGGTAGGTTTGTGTGTCTGTCTGTAAGAGGGGCTGAGCTTGTGTGTGTGGTGTGGTGTGTGTGTGTATTTGTGTGTGTGTTTCTATGTTTAGGTGTGGTGGGTGTCAGTGTGGGTGTGGAGAGTGGCAGAGGGAGCTGGGTGGAGAAGAAGAGAACTTCAGGCCATCGGAGTGGAAGGGTATACCATGCACAAGTGTATCAAAGTGATTGAACAGGATGTCCCAGTCAGCCTGAAGGCTGGGACCATGCTAGGAAAGAAGACAGAAAATTCATCAGAGAGGGAGGCAGAAACTTGAATATGAGGGGCCCCATTGTGTGCATTGACAGACTTTCCCCTCCTGGTCTGGACTCAGGATTTATTCCTGAATTCTGGGGAAAAGGGAAAGGGAAAAGAAAAATCTTGGTTTTTTTCCCCCCTTTGCCACTTTGTGTATTTATGTTGATTTAGAAAAAGTGAAAGGAAAAGGCACACTTTTTCCTAGGCCAAAGGAACAAAGTAAAGGTGCTAAAGAAAGAGGTAAGACTGTGGAAACATGGTCCCTGAGGTGATTTGAGACAATGGTTGCAAGAGCAAAAGGAGATAGAGTGGTAGCTTGTAAGGTTTCAAAATTATACATATTTTTCCACTTGTAATGAGAAATAATTGACAAACATCATTGTATAAGTTTAACACATACAGCATGATGATTTGATTTACATATATGGTGAGATGATTACCAAAATAGGTTCAGCTAACATCATATTCTCATGTAGATGGATACAATGAAAAGAGAAGAAAGAAGAAAAGAATAAAGGAAAAATATTTCCTCCTGTGACGAGTACTCAGGATTTACTCTCTTAAACTATATCAGATAGCAGTGTTAAATATAGGCATCATGTTTTACATTATAAACAGTTCTTAATTATCTTTAATTTTTTATTTTTTACTTTTTTTACATCTTTAAAAAATTTTATTTTATGTGAAGTATAGATAATTTACAGTGTTGTGTTAGTTTCAGGTGTACAGCACAGTGGTTCAGTTATACATATACATATATACATCCTTTTTCAGATTCTTTTCATATATAGGTTATTAGAGAATACTGAGTAGAGTTCCCTGTGCTGTACAGTTGGTCACTGTTGATCATCTATTTTATATATAGTAGTGTGTATACGTTAATCACAAGCTTCTAATTTATCTTTCCCCCTCACTTTTCCAGTTTCGTAAGCATAAGTTTTTTTTCTATGTCTGTGAGTCTGTTTCTGTTTTGTAAATAAGTTCATTTGTATCATTTTTTAGATTCAACATTTAAGTGATATTATATGATATTGGTATTTCTCTGTATGACTTACTTCACTTAGTGTGATAATCTCTAGATCCATCCATGTTGCTGCAAATGGCATTATTTCATTTTTTTATGGCTGAATAATATTCCATTGTATATATATACCACAGCTTCTTTATCCATTCATCTCCTGATGGGCATTTAAGTTACTTCCATGTCTTGGCTATTGTAAACAGTGCTGCAATGAACATTGGGGTACATGTATATTTTCGAATTATGGATTTCTCCAAATATATGCCCAGGAGAGGGATTGTTGGATCATATGGTAGCTCTATTTTTAGTTTTTTAAGGAACCTCCATACTGTTCTCCATAATGACTGTACCAATTTACATTCACACTAACAGTGTGGGATGGTTCCCTTTTCTTCACACAGACTCAAGCATTTATTATTTGTAGTGTTTCTGATGATGGCCATTCTGACTGGTGTGAGGTGATACCTCGTTGTAGCTTTGATTTGCATTTCTCTAATAATTAGCAATGAACAACTTTTCATGGACCTTTTGGCCATGTATATGTCTTCTTTGGAGAAATGTCTATTTAGGTCTTCTGCCCATATTTTGATTGGGTTCTTTGGTTTGTTTTGATATTTAGCTGTATGAGTTATTTCTATGCTTTAGAGATTAATATCTTGTCAGCTGCATCATTTGCAAATATTTTCTCCCATTCTGTAGGTTGTTTTTTCATTTTGTTTATGGATTTCTTTGCTGTGCAAAAGCTTTTAAGTTTAATTAGGTTCTATTTGTTTATTTTTGGTTTGTTTGTCCATTATTCTATTAGGTGGATCCAAAAAGATTTTGCTGTGATTTATGTCAAAGAGTGTTCTGCCTATGGGCTTTAATCAATTTTGAGTTTATTTTATGCATGGTGTTCTAATTTTATTCTTTTACATGTAGCTATCCAGTTTTCCCAGCAACACTTATTGAAGAGAGTGTACTTGCTCCATTGTATATTCTTGCCTCCTTTGTCATAAATAAATTGACCATATGTGCGTGGGTATATTTCTGGGCTATCTATCCTGTTCCATTGATCTATATTTCTGTTTTTGTGTTAGTACCATACAGTATTTATTACTGTAGCTTTATAGTATAGTCTGAAGTCAGGGAGCCTGATTCTTCCAGCTCTGTTTTTCTTTCTCAAGATTGCTTTGGCTATTCATGGACTTCTGTGTTTCCATACAAATTTTAAGATTTTTAGTCGTAGATCTGCAAAAAATGTGCCATTGGTAATTTGATTCGGATTGCACTGAATATGTAGATTGCCTTGTGTATTATAGTTATTTTCACAATATTGATTCTTCCAACCAAGAACATGGTATGCCTTTCCATCTGTCTGTGTCATCTTTGGTTCCTTTCATCAGTGTCTTATAGTTTTCAGAGTACAGGTCTTTTGCCTCCTTAGTTAGGTTTATTCACAGGTATTTTATTATTTTTGATACGATGGTAAATGGGATTGTTTCCTTACTTTATCTCTCTGATCTTTGCTAGTGTATAGAAATTCCAGAGATTTATTTGTATTAATTTTACATCCTGCAATGTTACCAAATTCATTGAAGAGCTCTAGAAGTTTTCTGGTAGCGACTTTAGGATTTTCTATGTATAGTCTCTTGTTATCTGCAAACAATGACAGTTTTACTTATTATTTTCCAATTTGGATTTGTTTTATTTCTTTTTCTCCTCTGATTGCCATGGCTAGGACTTCCAAAACTGTGTTGAATAAAAGTGGTGAGAGTGCACATCCTTCTCTTGTTCCTGATTATAGGGGAAATGCTTTCACAGTTTCACCATTGACTATGATGTTAACTGTGAGTTTGTCATATATGGGCTTTATTATGTTGAGGTATGTTCCCTCTATGCCCACTTTCTGGATAGTTTTTATCATAAATAGGTGTTGAATTTTGTCAAAAGCCTTCTCTGCTTTGACTGAGATGATCATATGGTTTTATTCTTCAATTTGCTAATGTGGTGTATCACATTGATTGAGTTGCAGATATTTGAAAATCCTTTCACCCCTGGGATAAATCTCAATTGATCATGTTGTATGATCCTTGTAATGTATTAAGGAATTAAGTTTTCTAGTATTTTGTTGAGTATTTTTTCATTTATGTTCATCAGTGATATTAGCCTATAATTTTCTTTTTTGTGGTATTTTTGGCTGGTTTTTGTTTCAGGGTGACACTGGCCTCATAGAATGAGTTTGGGAGTGTTCCTTCCTATGAAATTTTTTGGACTAGTTTCAGGAAGGTAGATGTTATCTCTTCCTAAATGTTTGGTAGAATTTGCCTGTCAAGCCATTGGGTCCTGGACTTTTCTTTGTTGAGTTTTTAAATCACAGGTTCAACTTCAGTACTTGTGATTGGTCTGTTCAGATTTTCTATTTCTTCCTGGTTCAGTGTCAGAAGATTGTACCTTTCTAAGAATTCGTTCACTTCTTCCAGGTTGTCCATTTTATTGGCATATACTTTCTTCTGGTTGTCTCTCGTGATCCTTTATTCTTCTGTAGTGTCAGTTGTAATATCTCCTTTTCATTTCTTTTTTTTTTTTTTGAATTTTATTTTAATTTTTATACAGCAGGTTCTTATTGGTCACGAATTTTATACACATCAGTGTATACATGTCAGTCCCAATTGCCCAATTCAGCACACCACCATCCCCACTTCCCCACAGCTTTCCCCCCTTGGTGTCCATACGTTTGTTCTCTACGTCTGTGTCTCAACTTCTGCCTTGCAAACCGGTTCAGCTGCAGCATTTTTCTAGGTTCCACATACATGCGTTAATACACGATATTTGTTTTTCTCTTTCTGACTTACTTCACTCTGTATGACAGTCTCTAGATCCATCCATGTCTCAACAAATGACTCAATTTTGTTCCTTTTTATGGCTGATTAATATTCCATTGTATATATGTACCACAACTTCTTTATCCGTCATCTGTCAATGGGCATTTTGGTTGCTTCCATGACCTGGCTATTGTAAATAGTGCTGCAATGAACATTGGGGTGCATGTGTCTTTTGGAATTATGGTTTTCTCTGGGTATATGCCCAGTAGTGGCATTGCTGGATCGTATGGTATTCTATTTTTAGTTTTTTAAGGAACCTCCATACTGTTCTCCATAGTGGCTGTGTCAATTTACATTCCTACCAACAGTGCAAGAGGGTTCCCTTTTCTCCACACCCTCTCCAGCATTTGTTGTTTGTAGATATTCTGATGATGCCCATTCTAACTGGTGTGAGGTGATACCTCATTGTAGTTTTGCTTTGCATTTCTCTAATAATTAGTGATGTTGAGCAGCTTTTCATGTGCTTCTTGGCCATCTGTATGTCTTCTTTGGAGAAATGTCTTTTTAGGTCTTCTGCCCATTTTTGGATTGGGTTGTTTGTTTCTTTAATATTGAGCTGCATGAGCTGTTTATATACTTTGGAGATTAATCCTTTGTCCGTTGATTCGTTTGCAAATATTTTCTCCCATTCTGAGGGTTGTCTTTTCGTCCTGTTTATGGTTTCCTTTGCTGTGCAAAAGCTTTGAAGTTTCATTAGGTCACATATGTTTATTTTTGTTTTTATTTCCATTGCTCTAGGAGGTGGATCAAAAAAGATCTTGCTGTGATTTATGTCAAAGAGTGTTCTTCCTATGTTTTCCTCTAAGAGTTTGATAGTGTCCAGTCTTACATTTAGGTCTCGAATCCATTTTCAGTTTATTTTTGTGTATGGTGTTAGGGAGTGTTCTAATTTCATTCTTGTACATGTACCTGTCCAGTTTTCCAAGCACCAATTATTGAAGAGAGTGTCTTTTCTCCATTTTATATCCTTGTCTCCTTTGTCATATATTAGTTGACCATAGGTGCATTGGTTTATCTTTGGGTTTTCTATCTTGTTCCATTGATCTATGTTTCTGTTTTTGTGCCAGTACCATATTGTCATGATAACTGTAGCTTTGTAGTATATTCTGAAGTCAGGGACTCTGATTCCTCCCACTCCATTTTTTTCCTTCAAGACTGCTTTGGCTATTCGGGGTCTTTTGTGTCTCCATACAAATTTTAAGACTTTTTGTTCTAGCTCTGTAAAAAATGCCTTTGGTAATTTGATAGGGATTGCATTGAATCTGTAGATTGTTTTGGGTACTATAGTCATTTTCACAATATTGATTCTTCCAATCCAAGAACATGGTATATCTCTCCATCTTTTGGTATCATCTTTAATTTCTTTCATCAGTGTCTTATAGTTTTCTGCATACAGGTCTTTTGTCTCCCTAGGTAGGTTCATTTTTAGGTATTTTATTCTTGTTGTTGCAATGGTAAATGGGAGTGTTTCCTTAATTTCTCTTTTAGATTTTTCATCATTAGTGTATAGGAATGCAAGAGATTTCTGTGCATTAATTTTGTATCCTGCAACTGTACCAAATTCATTGATCAGCTCTAGAAGTTTTCTGGTGACATCTTTAGGATTCTCTATATATAGTATCATGTCATCTGCAAACACTGACAGTTTTACTTCTTCTTTTCCAATTTGTTATCCTTTTATTTCGTTTTCTTCTCTGATTACTGTGGCTAGGACTTCCAAAACTATGTTGAATAATAGTGGCAAGAGTGGACATCCTTGTCTTTTTCCTGGTCTTAGAGGAAATGCTTTCAGTGTTTCACCATTGAGAATGATGTTTGCTGTGGGTTTTTTGTATATGGCCTTTATTAGGTTTAGGTAGGTTCCCTCTATGCCCACTTTCTGGAGAGTTTTTATCACAAATGGGTGTTTAATTTTGTCAAAAGATTTTTCTGCATCTATTGAGATGATCATATGGTTTTTATTCTTCAATTTGTTAATATGGTGTATCACATTGATTGATTTGCATATATTGAAGAATCCTTGCATACCTGGGATAAATCCCACTTGGTCATGGTATATGATCCTTTTAATGTGTTGTTGGCTTCTGTTTGCTAGTATTTTGTTGAGAATTTTTGCATCTATGTTCATCAGTGATATTGGTCTGTAATTTTATTTTCTTGTAGTATCTTTGTCTGGTTTTGTTATCAGGGTGATGGTGGCCTCATAGAATGACTTTGGGAGTGTTCCTTCCTCTACAATTTTTTGGAAGAGTTTGAGAAGGATAGGTGTTAGCTCTTCTCTAAATGTTTGATAGACTTCACCTGTGAAGCCATCTGGTCCTGGACTTTTGTTTGTTGGAAGATTTTTAATCACAGTTTCAATTTCATTACTTGTGATTGGCCTGTTCATATTTTCTGTTTCTTCCTGGTTCAGTCTTGGAAGGTTATACCTTTCTAAGAATTTGTCCATTTCTTCCAGGTTGTCCATTTTATTGGCATAGAGTTGCCTGTAGTAGTCTCTTAGAACACTTTGTATTTCTGTGGTGTCTGTTGTATCTTCTCCTTTTTCATTTCCAATTCTATTGATTTAAGTACTCTCCCTCTTTTTCTTGATGAGTCTGGCCAATGGTTTATCAATTTTGCTTATCTTCTCAAAGAACCAGCTTTTAGTTTTATTGATCTTTACTATTGTTTTCTTTTTTTCTATTTCATTTATTTCTGCTCTGATCTTGATGATTTCTTTCCTTCTGCTAACTTTGGGTTTTGTTTGTTCTTCTTTCTCTTGTTCTTTTAGGTGTAAGGTTAAATTATTTATTTGAGATTTTTCTTGTTTCATGGGGTAGGCTTGTATAGCTATAAACTTCCCTCTTAGAACTGCTTTTGCTGCATCCCATACGTATTGTATCGTCGTGTTTTCATTGTCACTTGTCTCTAGGTGTTTTTTTGATTTCCTCTTTGATTTCTTCCATGATCTCTTGGTTATTTAGTAACGTATTGTTTAGCCTCCATGTATTTGTGTTTTTTACGTTTTTTTCCCTGTAATTAATTTCTAATCTCATAGCGTTGTTGTCACAAAAGATGCTTGATATGATTTCAGTTTTCTTAAATTTACTGAGGCTTGATTTGTGACCCAAGATGTGATCTATCCTGGAGAATGTTCCGTGTGCACTTGAGAAGGAAGTGTATTCTGTTGTTTTTGGATGGAATGTCCTATAAATATCAATTAAATCTATCTCGACTATTGTGTTATTTAAAGCTTATTTTTCCTTATTAATTTTCTGTTTAGGTGATCTGTCCATTGGTGTAACTGAGGTGTTAAAGTCCCCCATTATTACTGTGTTACTGTCGATTTCCTCTTTTATAGCTGTTAGTTGTTGCCTTATGTATTGGTGTGCTCCTATGTTGGGTGCATATATATTTATGATTGTTATATCTTCTTCTAGGATTGATCCCTTGATCATTATGTAGTGTCCTTCCTTGTCTCTTGTAACATTCTTTATTTTAAAGTCTATTTTATCTGATATGAGTATTGCTACTCCAGCTTTCTTTTAATTTCTATTTACATGGAGTATCTTTTTCCATCTCCTCACTTTCAGTCTGTATGTGTCCCTAGGTCTGAAGTGGGTCTGTTGTAGACAGCATATATATGGGTCTTGTTTTTGTATCCATTCAGCAAGCCTGTGTCCTTTGGTTGGAGCATTTAATCCATTCACGTTTAAGGTAATTATCGATATGTATGTTCCTATGACCATTTTCTTAAATGTTTTGGGTTTGTTTTTGTAAGTCCTTTTTTTCTGTTGTGTTTCCCACTTAGAGAAGTTCCTTTAGCATTTGTTGTAGAGCTGGTTTGGTGGTGTTAAATACTTTTAGCTTTTGCTTGTCTGTAAAGCTTTTCCTTTCCCCATGGAATCTGAATGAAATACTTGCCGGGTAAGGTAATACTGGTTGTAGGTTCTTCCCTTTCATCACTTTAAGTATATCATGCCACTCCCTTCTGGCTTGTAGAGTTTCTGCCGAGAAATCAGCTGTTAACCTTATGGGAGTTCCCTTGTATATTATTTGTCATTTTTCCCTTGCTGCTTTCAATAATTTTTCTTTGTCTTTAATTTTTGCCAATTTGATTACTATGTGTCTCAGTCTGTTTCTCCTTGGGTTTATCCTGTATGGGACTTGTTGTGTTTCCTGGACTTGAGTGGCTATTTCCTTTCCCATGTTAGGGAAGTTTTTGACTATAGTCTCTTCAAATATTTTGTCTGGTACTTTCTCTCTCTCTTCTTCTTCTGGGACCCCTATATTGAGTATGTTTTTGCATTTAATGTTGTCCCAGAGGTCTCTTAGGCTGTATTCATTTCTTTTCATTCTTTTTTCTTTAATCTCTTCCGCAGCAGTGAATTCCACCATTCTGTCTTCCAGGTCACTTATCTGTTCTTCTGCCTCAGTTATTCTGCTATTGATTCCTTCTAGTGTAATTTTCATTTCAGTTATTGTATTGGTCATCTCTGTTTGTTTGTTCTATAATTCTTCTAGGTCTTTGTTAAAAATTTCTTGCATCTTCTCGATCTTTGCTTCCATTCTTTTTCCAATGTCCTGGATCATCTTCACTATCATTATTCTGAATTCTTTTTCTGGAAGGTTGTCTATCTTCACTTCATTAAGTTGTTTTTCTGGAGTTTTATCTTTTTCCTTCATCTGGTACATAGCCCTCTGTCTTTTCATCTTGTCTATCTTTCTGTGAATGTGGTTTTTGTTCTCCTTTTTCATTTCTAATTTTATTGATTTGATCCTTCTTCCTTTTTTTCTTGGTGAGTTGGCTAAAGGTTTATCAATTTTGTTTATCTTTTCAAAAAAACCAGCTTTTAGTTACATTGGTCTTTCCTATTGCTTTCTTCATCCCTATTTCATTTGTTTCTGCTCTGATCTTTATGATTTATTTCCTTCTACTAACTTTGGGGTTTGTTCTTCTTTCTTTAGTTGATTTAGTTGTAAGGTTAATTTGTTTATTTGAGATATTTTTTGTTTCCTGAGATACTATCACTATAAATTTCCCTCTTAGAACTGCTTTTGCTGTATCCCATAGGTTTCAGATCATTGTTTATTTGTTTTCATTGGTCTCTAGATATTTTTTGATTTCCTCTTTGATTTATTCAGTGATCCATTGGTTTTTTAGTAGCATATTGTTTAGTCTCCATGTGTTTGTGTTTTTTGCAGCTTTTTCTTGTAGTTGATTTCTAATCTCAGAGTGTTGTGGTTGAAAAGATACTTGATATGATTTTAATTAAACTTACTGAGGCTTGCTTTGTGGCCCAGTATGTGATCTATCCTGGAGAATGTTCCATGTGCACTTGAAAAGAATGTGTATTCTGCTGCTTTCTGATAGAATGCTTTAAATATCAATTAATTCCGTCTTGTCAAATGTGTAATTTAAGGCCTGTGTTTTACTGATTTTCTGTCTGGATGATCTGTCCATTCATGAAAGTGGGGTGTTAAAGTCCCCCATTATTATTGTGTTACTGTCAATTTCTCTTTTTATGTTTGTTAACATTTCTTTTATGTATTGAGGTGCTCCTGTGTTGGTTGCTATATATTTAGAATTGTTATGTCTTCTTCTCAGATTGATCCATTGATCATTATGTAGTGTCCTTCTTTGTCTCTTGTAACAGTCTTTATTTTAAAGTCTGTTTTATCTGATATGAGTATTGCTATTCCAGCTTTCTTTGGTTTTCTATTTGCACAAAATAACATTTTCCATCCCCTCCCTTTCAATGTTTATGTGTCTCTAGATTTGAAGTGGGTCTGTTGTAGACAGCATATATACAGGTCTTGTTTTTAGTATCTATTCCGCCAGTCTATGTCTTTTCATTGGAGCATTTAATCCATTTACTTTTAAGGTAATTTTTGATATGTATGCTATTATAGCCATTGTTTTATTGTTTTGGATTTTTTTGTTGTTGGTCTTTTTTCTTCCCTTCCTCTTTTGTTCTCTTTTGATTTAATAACCATTTTTAGTACTGTATTTGGATTCCTTTTTTCTTTTTTTGTGTATGTATATCTATTGTAGATTTTTGGTTTGTGGTTACCATGAGGTTTTGATATAGTAGTCTATATGAATACATGATTGTTTTAAGTGGCTGGTCTCTTAATTTCAAATGCATTTCCAATATTCTGTTTGTACTCTCCTCTCTCATGATTGCTGCTTTTGATATCATATTTGTGTGTGTATGATTTCCACTCCCTTCTTGCCTGCAGAGTTTCTGGTAAAAAATCCACTGATAACCTTGTGGGGATTCCCTTGTATGTTATTTGTTGCTTTTCCACTCTTGGTTAATCTTTTCTCTTTGTCTTTAATTTTTGTCAATTTGATCACTATGTGTCTCAGTATGCTCCTCCTTGGGTTAATCCTGCCTGGGACTCAATGAGCTTCCTGGATTTCGTTAACTGTTTCCCTTCCCATGTTAGGGAAGTTTTCAGCTATTATGTCTTCAAATATTTTCTCAGGCCCTTTCTCTCTCTTTTCTCCTTCTGGGACCCCTATAATGTGAATGTTGGTGCATTTAATATTGTCTCAGAGGTGTCTTAAACTATCCTCATTTATTTTCTTTCTTCTCTTCCATGGCAGTGATTTCTACCATTCTGTCTTTCAGCTCACTTATCTGTTCTTCTGCCTCATTTATTCTGTTATTCTTTCTAGTATGTTTTTCATTTCAATTATTGTATTGTTCAACTCTGTTTTTCTGTTCTTTATATCTTTTAGCTCTTTGTTAAATATTTCTCATGTCTTATGAGTCTGTGCCTCCATTATTTTTCCATGATCCTGTATCATCTTTACTATCATTACCCTTAACTCTTACTTGTGCAGATTGCCTATCTCCAATTCATTTAGTTGCTCTTCTGGGGTTTTATCTTGTTCCTTCATCTGGAACATATTCCTCTGCTGTCTGATTTTGACTTCTGTGTTTGTTGTCTTCATTCTGCAGGCTGCAGGTTTGTAGTTCGTCTTGCTTCTGGTGTCTGTCCATAGTGACTGAGGCTTGTCTAGAAGCTTCTGCAGACTTCCTGTTGGGAGGGACTGGTCCCTGCCCACTGGTGGGTAGAGCTTTATCTTGTCCCTCTTGTGGGCAGGGCCATGTCAATCTGTGTGCTTAAACATGGCTGTGAGCTCAGGAAGACAGGCAGCCTGTCTGCTGATAGGTGAGGCTGTGTTCCTGTCCTGTTAGTTGTTTGGCCTGAAGCATCACAACTCTGGTGCCTACACACTTTTTGGTGGGCCAAGTCTTCGTATCAAAATGGCAGCCTACAGGAGAGCTCACACCAATGAGTACTTTTTGGTACCTCTGTCACCAATGTCCTTGTCCCCATAGTGTGTGACAGCTGCCCCCACCTCCTTAAGAGACCCTCCAAGACAAGCAGGTAAGTTTTGCCCAGGTTCCTGTGAAGTCACTGCTTTTCCCCAGCTCTTGGTGCACATGAGACCTTGTGGGCATCCTCCAAGAGTGAAGTTCTATTTCCCCCAGTCCTGTGGAGTTCCTGCGATAGAATTTGTTGACCTTCAAATCGAAATGCTCTGGGGGCTCCTTCTCTTGATGCCAGGCCCCCAGGCTGGGGACCCTGATGTGGGGTGAGACCTCTCACTCCTGTGGGAGAACCTCTGCAATGTATTTTCCAGTTTATGGGTCTCCCATCCAGTGGGTATGTGATTTGACTGTATCATGAATGCACCCCTCTTACCATCTCATTGTGGCTTCTTCTTTGTATTTGGATGTAGAATATTTCTTTTTGGTAGATTTCAGTCTTTTTTGTCAATGCTTTTTCAACAATTAGTTGTGATTTTGCTGTTTTTGTGAGAGGAGGTGAGTTCAAGTCCTTCTACTCAGCCATCTTGTTTCCAATCCTTGGGGAATTTCTGATGGATTTTTGATAACTGGTCCAGGATTCACAGAGAAGATCCAAAAGAGAAGATCAAGAGACTGGATGACCTTCCAGAGAGGCTGGCCCTCTGCAATATGAAGTTGCATACCAGCCTTGCCCGAGACCCACAGAAGGTGAAGAAGGAGTTCTGACAGGACTTAAAGGAATTGCAGGTTCAAGTGCTGCCTGGTGCCCACAATACAAGCAACTACAGGCTCAGTTTAACACATTGCTTGGGGCCATGCACCACCTCAAAGTTCAAATCAAAACTATGTACCTTGTGTTCAATGTTTGTCAAATGAACACTGTTTCCTTACTGAGTTAATGAACAAAGTCATGTGTTGATATAGAAGATATGTCAAATAATTTGGGTCTACAAAATATTAGTAACATTGCAAAGAACTGATTTAATCAGTAGAACATTAAGTTAATTAAGAATGAACAAATCCTTTAAGACTAAGGTATACATTTTTTAAAAATTTAACATTTCTGTGTCATATGTCTGATTTCTGCTTCCTGAAGGTAAGAAC
Source organism: Balaenoptera musculus (assembly GCF_009873245.2). Taxonomy (NCBI): domain Eukaryota; kingdom Metazoa; phylum Chordata; class Mammalia; order Artiodactyla; family Balaenopteridae; genus Balaenoptera; species Balaenoptera musculus. Next base: position 59,779,886 of record NC_045798.1, read on the forward strand.
CTAGAATTGACATTTTTATGTAGAGCATGGATGTACTTTTAGACAGACTGCACTAAATACTGAGTGACAATGAAAGATGACCTGAGGTTACTCAATGTGGTAGGCTGAATCCCACAAGATGTCTACACTCTAATGCCTGGAAATGGTAAATGTTACCATACATAGTAAGAGGGACTTCACAGGTGTGACTAAATTAAGGATTTTCAGATTGGACATTATGCTGGATTATCCAGGTGAGACCAACATGATTATAAGGGTCTTTATAAGAAAGACTCTGCAGGAGGCTCAACGTCAGTAGCAGTAAGTGTGATGAGGAAGCAAGAAGTCATGGGGGGATACAAAGAAAAGGCAAAAGTGAAGAATGCAGGCAGCTTCTAGAAGCTGAAAAAGGCAAGCAAATGGGTTCTTCCCTCAGATCCTCCAGAATGAACCAGCTCTGATGACACCTTGATTTATCCCAGTGAGACTGGTCTTGGACCTCAGACTTCTAGAACTATCAGATGATAAATTCATGTTGTTTTAAGGCATTAAGTTTGCAAATGAGTGCACTGAACATACATTTTAGTAAATCTAGTTATAAATTTATTTAAAATTTCATATACATAAATAGAATCAATTTAGGATAGATAAGAAGTCTTTTATAAAGACAATTAGCCATGCCCAGAGTTGGAAGTGACAGAAACAGATACAGAAGGAGATGTGTAGTGTATGAAAGAGGGTGAATATACAAGCAGGGTCAAAAGAGTAAAGAGAAAAGAAATTGATGGTCTGGAAGAAGAGTGTGAAGAGAAGGAAATTCTGATGACATTTAAGTGAAATCCTGCCTCTGTGTATGAGAGTAGGCATTAAAATAGGGAGTGTAAGAGGGACATTTGCAGAGATTGACCTATCAGATTCACTTTAAAATTCATTAACTAATCAGTCACTATAGACCTAGCTCTGTAATTGCTGAAATAGAAAGAAATGGAATTCATGAATGTTTTGCTAGCATCCACACTCTTTGTCCATTTACTGTCAGACACAGATTTGGAACCAAAAAATTGTGAACTACACATGGCTTCTGCTGAAGCAGACTGTGGATTTTACAGGGCTGCATATCCTAGAGCTGTAAGTTTTAACTGCAGGCAATTTTATTCCAGAAAAAAAAGCACTTTAAATACAGGTCAAATAAGTCCTAGGAAATCTATATAAAGGCTATGCCAGATAAAGAACAATATAGATTCACAAAATGATAGAGCTGGAAAAATCTTCATAGATTATTTGATCCAGCTCCTTCATATAACAACAACAACCGAAAAACATAAGAGAAAATATGTCGCCTCATTTCCATAGCAAACATATAACAGAAATAATAAAACCAGAATGCTTATTATAAAAACCATAACTATACTATATATCAATAAGTGAACTTGAATAGATAATTGTTTTCCTTTTTCCATTTTTAATGACAGTTATTGTTTTCTTTCTAATTTTACAAGCAATATACATTCATTTCAGACAACTAGAAATACACAAAAACATAAAGTAAAAAATAACAATCACCTATTGTCTCTACCTCCCAGAGACAACCACTATTAGCATTTTGATGAGAATTGCCTTCTTGACTAACTAGTTAGTAAAACTGCTTAATGTCATTCCTACAAATTGATGTGGACAAAACATCCCCTATATGGTCATAGGATTTACTCAAATGAACAAATATGAATTATACTACTTCTGTGTATGAGACACATCACTGACAATATAAAAATAAACAGGATATCCTTCTCTTCTTGAGAAGGAGACAGATCTATAAACATCCATACATATGTGGGTATTTCAACTTGACTCTAAATTTTCTCAATAGCTGGGATTTAGTTATTTCTCAAAATATCTGACATATTAGTGAAAAAAACACATTGGATTATTTAAATAAACAAGGAATAAGGAGAAGTTGAGTGAAAATTTACAAAATATTCTAAAGGGAAGCATAGTCAAAGAAAATCTTGGCTCAAGAATAATGCAATTACCTTTGGTAGCATCATGTCCATCTTTTCACATGTATTCCAACCAAGTCTAGTTATTTAAAATGATGGAGAAAATTATCTCTAAGAAAAATTAATTAATATGTGTCTAGATATTTTGTGTAACATTGAGACAAGTAAAAAATGTATCAGTTCTTATCACAACAGGAAGAAAATTTTATCTTCCCCACTCTTCCATAAACACAGTGTGTCTTCAGCACACTGGAGTTCTCCAGTGAACATGGAATGCCCCTGCGTATTAGTAGGATCCTGGGCTCAGATGATGGAGGAATCTTTTGCTCAACAGCAATGCCCTAGTCAGCTTGCTGGAAGAACTCAGTCAGTGGTGTGGAAAGAGATTGCAGCTTCTCAGGCAAATGTCTTATTCACCAAATAGGACCAGAACAGGAAAGAAGGAAAATGACAAATTTGCCCAGTGACAAAAGCTGCTCTTAGTGAGTCCCAAAATCCTTGGAAATATTTAAAAGACTAAAAGAACTGCATTAGCAGATGGAATTCATTTCAAAGAAATGCTATTTATTAAAGTTAGCATGATTCTTATTTGTATCCCACAACTAGTATTATCTAGGGAAACATGGGTTTTATATGTACAGGTAGCTAAAGAGAAATAAACAAATAATAGAGTGCAATATGGTATTATAAAAAGGAACTTTTAGAAGGTATAGAAAGTTCAGACTCATACATATGCACACAAGCAGCTGAGTATGGGTCATGAAGACCTTTGTATTTTATGTTCTAAACAAAGTATTCTTTCATTTTCTCAAAATATGCAGTGCTTAAATGGGACCCATACTTTCTACCTGCAGAAAGAATAATAGAAAATTAAAATTTTATAAAAGCCTGTGGCCTATGTCAAGTCATAATGATTTCACCTGTAATAAATGGTCTATTAATATGGATGAGTTAAAATGATCTAGTTAATCAGTTTGAGACATGATGAAAAATCTATCAGAGTAGAAAAAGAAATAAAAGTCTATACTCTCAAAAGCCAAGAACAATTAAATCCTCACAGACACCAAAAAGAAAGGTCCAAGGGAATTTCAAAATTGCTGGCAAGTGAAGATAAGTAGATTCAAAGATATCACTCTGTTAATTTCCTGCCATGGCAGGACAGCTTCTTGTGATGGGGTGGAGCTTCAAGCATGCCTTCTTTTTCCCAGTGTGCTTGTTACTACAGGAGCAAAAACCTTTGCTTCCTATAATCTCAATATCGCTCAAGGATGGATATATATTTTTAACAAAATGACAATTGTTCTCCTGGGTGCCTTGAGGGATTTGTATACATAAATTAGGGCATTATTTTTTAAACTGCTTGTTATGACCCATGAGTGGATTTTGAAATCAATTTGCTCGTACAGTCTGTGTATAAGGAAATAACCTAGTCTAGACTAAAATAGGTGATAGAAAGTACCTTTCACCAAAGAAGGATGCTTTGTGAAATTTTTGTTTCATTTCTGTACGTGCATGAAGTTGTGCAGAATCACAGTGTTAAATGTGTTTCTTACAGTACACCATGTGGGGAAAAAAAAAAAAAAAAGTTTGAATGCACTAAAAGAAATGAGTGAGGTTCACATTGTCTCTTTGCCCCAGAACAAGAATTTCTATGGGTTCATTACAATAGAGGGCATTTTGTTTGGAAATAATTTTATAACATGCTTCTCCACAAAAGGGCAGTACATTTATCAGTTTCAACCTTCCATAAATATCTTCACAAGAGACCTAATGTGATGGTGTCTCATTCCAAATATTCTTATCTATACAAGGGATGACTTGCTAATTCTCTACACAAGCTTCAGTTTTTAGTACATTCCTGTTTGCTTCAAGATAGTAATTCTGGTTTGTATTTCATCTCAGTTTTCTCAGACCATTTCTCTCAATGAATCTTTGTTACATGTTTTGATATTCTTAATCGACCATCTTCAAGCTACAGTGGACAAAGAATGTTGCCTTGTAAACAAAGGATATTGCAGCCTTCAAGCCAACAACCATGGCAGCTGACCCCAATTGTGCACCATTAGGAGATTCAGGATGGAGAAAAACAGGATACTGGCCCTAGATAGTTAAGATGCATATCAAAGGAATGATTTCAATGAGCCCAGACTCTTGCATCCTACCATACATAGAAAAGCACTAAATTCATTAACTTCAGATATCTGTTTTTCTTTACTTAACAGTATCTTTTGATGTTCCAAATTCCTGGTTTTTGTTGCAAAACTCCTTTATACATCCTAGCTCCTCCCTTACCTCTTTAGAGCAGTCCCTCAGAGCTATCTGAGAGGCTGCCTTCTGGGCTTGAGTGCTCAGAAAGTCCACCAAATAAAACATAATTCTCAACTTTTAGGTTGTGCATTTTTTTTCAACAGTTTTGGTGACCATGAAGGGACCCAAAGCAGATTTCTCTCCTTTACATGAACTCTACAAGGAACCAAAGACTTGGTACAAGCAGAGGTCTGATTTTTATTTGGCAGTGTCTAACAGGCACCTGGTTTCCCAGTTGAAAGATACTGGGGATGATGCCCCTAATTGAAAGATATACTAGGGGAGCCTGGGTGAAAGACACTGAGATTTGCTCAGTAGAAAGATACTGAGCAGTCTGGACTCAGTGATTAGGTAGGAGGCTGACCTGATGTCTTTCCTCAAATTGGCTACCTTAACAAGAATTTGTCAGTATAAAAGTGAAAACATTACATGAGAGTTTCCAGCTCCAAAGAGGGAACATCTCCTCTCAGCTGACAATGGCTTTCTCAGGTAACTGAGAAACCTGTGGGAATGGTGGAGGCAAGTCCTCATACCATGCAGTTGTTCCTGTAGGGAAACCAACTCATTTTAATTAACAACTTGCTCTGACAGGGACATGAATAAAAAATGGCCACTCCATGATTCGAGCACCCACAGTGGTCTTATTCTACTGGAGGGAGAACCCAAGACACGTTAAGAGTAGCTGAAATGACTCTAAGGTAAAAGCCTAGAGAACTTAAGCTCACAAGTAGCACATTCACCCACCACACAATTGCACTAGTAAGTTTTATCCCTGACAAATTCAACTTTTAAATGGGAAATAGATTCTCAAACAGAAAAATGAAGGGTGTCAGAAAGCTAACCTCTGACTAACACCCTAGGCAGATTCATGTACGTATGGAGCTCATACTTGCAAGTACATACTTAATTGGGAATTAAAGGAAATCTGGTCCTGAAAATGACTAAGATGGTGTTCTTTTATTGCATACACAGCTAAGTTAGCAAAAGCTGGCTTGATAAAACATCTTTTCAGAATTCTGACCTAAAAAAAGCCCTTCTAGGGGAAATTTACATTTCTCTTCCTGCTCTTCCTGTTTCTTTGAGATGTAAATGTTCTTCCTGATTTTTTTTGGCAGTGTGTCTGTGTGTGTGTGTGTGTGTATGTGTGTGCGCACACGCACGCGTGCGTGTGTTGAGAACTTGGTCTCTGCCTTTCAAAAGGTACACATCTGGTATACTTTTGGCAGCCAATCATATGGACCGGGACTCTGAGAAGTCTCTTCCTGACTGTGTCAACTCTCAGGGCCTTTTTGCCATCTTAAATTTTGTTGCATCTGCCTGTACAACAAAGGCCTTTACTTTCTTAGACTGTTTTTGGGAGTAAACTATCTGGATCTTATTTAGGTTGCATCCTTCACACTCTATGTGGGATTGCCTCTTGCATCTTATTTGTTTCAGTCATTATTAAGATATATCTCATTAATAGCTAAATGATGAATCTTTTAAATTGGAGAAACTTCTAAATTGGTAAATTTTTAGAAAACTCTCATTATAAACAGCTGTTTTATTGGTACATATGGGGGGAAAAACAAATTAAAAAGTGAAAAATATATTTAATGGTTAACCTAAGGACTCCTTTAGTTTAAAACAAAGCAACAACAACAAGAAAAAGGTTTGGGAAACCTTATTTGTGGTCTCTGCTTTCCCTCAATGGGTCTTACAGATGCTAAGAACAATATTAGAATAATTAATGTTAATTAAGTTTCTTAACAGGAAAATAAGAAAAAACTGAAGGGAAGGTCTAGAAACTATTTCCCAATAAGGTGGAAATTTACAGGGTCTTGTCCCAAATGGATAAAGAAATCTTTAGATGGTTATTTCAAAGTGGAATAAATAAGATGGACAATAATGAGATTAAGTCAAAGGTTTGATGTAACACTACTTAAGATTGGATGGGCCAAAGAGATCCCCTATTGGTCTTCAATATTAAAGGGCCCAAATAAGTCAACTCTCTTTACCCCAGTTTTATACATACATTTAAAAGGATGAAAAACTATTACACTGAGATACCTAACAAACAATTAATTGAGGCAACAGTTAGGCCAATTAATCAAGTTAAAAAGTTGATAGAAGGGCCTGAGTCTCTTGGCTCAACCGCTTGCTGAGGACCCCAGAGCTTTTTATACAAAAATAGATAAAATGGTCAGGAGATAAAAAGTAAAGTTCTAGAACTCCTGTAAAACCAAAGAACGTTGATAGGGTTGTAATGGAAACTAAAAGGTAAAGAATTGAGATAAAAGTTTATAAAAATTGGTACATTTAAACGGGCTTTATATAAGATGGTTACATCTCTTTTGCTTAATTGTACTGTGGGATATGCATGTTTTACTGGGGAATGCTACCCCTACTTGGTATTATAAGACAGGGCATATGAATCTGCCCCTTAGGAAACACTAACTAACATACTAAAGGAAACTAATTGGGTTACCTGAGCCCATAAAATACAAAGTAAAAACTGGAAACTAATAGTCAGGGGCTAATAAAAATAATGTTAGATTTTGCTCTGGGTCTAACCTGTGCACTCAGAGAGAAGGACTTTGTTGAATGCCTTATGCAGCTTTTAAGGACATGATAAATTAAGTCCTAAAATTCTAGGACATAAAATTCTTGAATTTCAGTTGGAAATATTCTCACTGATATAAAAAATCAAATTAAAGAAAATATAATTGGGCAAATCAATCGTTTAATATCATTTAGGTGACAGACCCATTCTTCAGGGAATTAAAAGCAACTGCCTTTGTCTTGTAAATCTCTACAAATCAAAGATGTAAATACAACCTACAGTGACTTGAGACTGGGCATAATTAGCTCAATCAGGTAGGACCTGAAACCAAAGGGAAAAGTGGCCTTTTTAAACTCAAACTGTTGGAAAGGCTCCCTCACCCATAATCTAATTCATAGCCACCTTAAAGGTTTATTAAGGACAAATACAGATCTTAAGAGTCTTTTCCACAAACAGTAAAGCCTTAGTCATCTGAACAAGCAGATTTAACTCATTCCAACTGTTATTTATAAACTAGTAAATTTATATTGTAATACCTGATTTATAACTAAGGGTTCAAACGAAACTATGAGATCTCTAATTTTGTGTGTTTGTATGTCTGTGTACACTTTATACATATGAGATGTCTACCTCTGGGAAATATTATCAAAATTAAACTTATAAAAGAGCTCTATTTAATTGACTTAAGAGTAAGCACTTACAAATTAAATATTTCTAAATATAAAGGAAACTGGCCAGAACGATTTTCAGTTTCATGTGATCTAGGAAATATTCAACATTTAATTATTTTCTGGTATTAAAATTAGCTTAACCTGGCTGGTTTAATCAATATAAGCATCTCCTTTTTTTGTACCTAGGCTTACAGAAGATAAATAAGTTAATGTTATTTCTGTTGCACAGTTTGTCAGCAAAATATTAACTTGGTATAATGATATTTTAATAAATTATAAAATAAAGATAAATGAGATGAGTTTTCAGGTGAACTCTTTCAGTAATAATTATGTTTTGGGTATGTCTATCTAAAAGAGTTTCTCCAGATTTTTGGTAACTCGAGTTTTGATAAGCTAAGTTAAATGATGGGAATTCATTGAATATCCAGATCATTTCAAATAAGATAAAATTCTGAAACATCAATTGCTAAACAGGTCTAAATTTAAACAATTTTGTCTTCTTACAAAAGGAAATATAAAGGTATTTGGGGTTTTTAGACACATATCTTGTCCGACATTAAAAAAAAAAAAAAAAGAAATCGTACTATGAGAAGATTATGTTTCTGGAGGTGTTGAGATATTCCAATCAGGAAATGTTGACATGACAAACAGTTCACAATTACTTGTTGCTTGTCAGTTTTCACTAAAGATTAAGGTGTTTAAGGGTTAAAATTATAATATGTAATTAATGCTACTAAAGATAATAAGGGAAACATTTCAGTATGCAAGAAAAATAGGATGTGTGTTTTCAGCAAAAGAAGGTATGAGGAATGGAAATACATTTTGTTAAGGGGAAAGAATGATTTTGTCCTAGAGCTGGTTGTTTCTGCATGTAAAAATAAGAGACACACTAATATGAATACAGAAAATTGTAGGTTTGTAGCAAGGGATGCCTGAAAAAGGAGTTTTGTACCTGGTCAGGCTCAGATTACATTACATTTAATTAGATAAATGTGTTTTATTATTAAAAGTAGGTTAGTGCAAGACTGAATTTGGTTCCTCTCTCTGTTAAGAGAACAAAATTTTCTTGGAATACTGCTTGTAGTAACAGATCGTGTGAGGGTTTCTTTTTGTTTTTTTGTTTTTTGCCTTTAAATGATCTGTATTTGTTTTCTGAAATCTTTTGTCACTTTGGTTAAAAGAATAAGTATTTTTCATAATGACCTATAATCTTATTTGACCAAGCGTTCAGAAACTGTTTGATATTTTTGACAAACTTTCCAAATATCAAATTCTAACTAAAGTTCTCTTGACTTCCAGCTAACTCTGAGATGCTTCAAAGGAACCCTGAGACATCTCAGAGAGGAATATTAAATTAACTAGGCTTATTTGGCATGTTAAATTACTTGAGAAGTATTGTCAAGTGATTGGAGATGAACCTTAAGTTATATTGTATGGTTAAATGTCATTAATATAGATATTCCAAAATTTATATGGAATTCCTAAAAATGAGATATGTCCTGATATAATGTTATCAGTCATAATTCTAGCCTTCACCTTAAAATGTTGTGTGACACAGAAATATCCAAGTTTTTTGTCAGTTACATTGTAATCAGATCTTTAACCATGCCACTTTAAGTCTTGTATTTTATAGACAATCATTGTTTTACTCTGATGTTTTATAAATGAAGATTTTCAAGAAGATTCATAAAAAGTATTCATATACTTTTTGACATATATGTTTCTGACAACTTTTAGATTGTACCACTGAACTTGGTATGAAATTACAAAACTCTAATAGAAAACATGATGACTTCATGCAGATCAATAGGAATTAATTACATGGGACTGAATGAACTGATAAATATGATTTATAATTTTATGACTTTTTTTGAAATATACTGGGTTTTAATTTTTTTTTTCAGAAAACACAAGTTGATAAAGTATGATAAACCATACTACTGTAAACAAAGATGAAACATTTATCTTTTTCTTTCTATCTGATCCTTCCAGAATTTTTCTTCTCCAGCTGGCTCCACTGTGGACTTGATGTCTTACTGCAACAGATTACAACTAAGTTAGACTAATCATTGTTTTAATTTGCTCTCTCTTATTGTTTTCCAATTATTTATGGTTTCTGTCTCTGCTGCACTGTGCATTTGTTAATGTTACTAGCTGCATTACATATATCCTGTCTATTTTATAAGACTGTTTCTTGCATTACCCAATATGTAACAAGGTCTCTGACAAAAAATTAATGATGGCTAAAAGTTTTGAGGTAACTGATAAAATATATAACTCTGTATAGTTTAATAGTGCAACTCTAGATATAGGCAGAAGCAAAAAGGGAAAACATTTCCTGGATCATAGAAGACTAGTAAGACAGGTTATCAAGAGAATTTTAAATTATCAACAGGGCCTGATCCAAAAATTAACACCTTGAGTGATCTATCAACAGAATCTTCACCTGATCTAGGAATGAGCCTTCCTAGCACCATGTGACAAAATTGGTCATGAAGTGCCTCCAAAACATTGGTTGAATTTATGACCAAGAGGAGACCCAGCAGACAAAGAATGTAGCCTGCCATATCAATAAACAAAGGATGCTGCAGCCTTCAAGCCAGCAGCCACTACAGCCACCTCCAACTGTGCATACTGAGGGGATTCAGGGTGGAGAAAATCAGAATACTGACCCTAGATAGTTCCCCCCAAAAATTGTCACTTGCCATCGGCCTCTACAAGGATTAGGTCATTAGCCACTGCAGTTGCTGACCTTCAACACACACTGAAAGGAGTTCAAGGCAGAGATCAAGAATGAGGAACTCTGCTCTGGGAAAAACTGGCAGAACAAGCCTTCAGATAGTTAGATATTTTAAGAGATTTTATGAGCCCAAATTCTTGCATCTTCTCATATTCAGTAAAACATTAAACTCATTAATGGAAACATCTACTTCTCATGAGTAGCAGCAAGGCTCTGCCAAAATGTGTGCTTAACTGTACATATCCCCCTTCACCAAAATCATACATAGTGCTGACCTTCCCCCCACCACTTTGGAGCAGTTCATCAGAGCTTTCTGAGAGGCTGTCTCCCAGGCTATAGTCCTCATTTTGTCCCCAATTAAACTTAACTGACAACTTTCATGTTGTGCATTTTTTTCAGTAAACAATAGTTAAGGTGCATATCAAAGGACTGATTTCAATGAACCCAAACTTTTTCATCTTCCCATACATAAAAAAGCACTAAATTCATTACTAAATTGAGATGACCAGTTTTCTTTACTCAACAGTAATCTTTTGATGTTCCAACTTCCCGGATTTTGTTGCAAAACTCTTATATACATCTTGGCTTCCTCTTTACTTCTTTGGATCAGTCCCTCAGAACTGAGAGGTTGCATCCTGGGCTTGAGTCCTTAGAAAGTCCTCTAGGTTAAAAATAATTCTCAACTTTTAAGTTGTTCTATTGTTTTTTCATTTGACACTAATTATGCCATGAGAATCTACTTCATGTTTTACAGTAGCAGAGTTTGAAACCATTAAATGTCAAATCAATTAAAGTATAGTATGCCTAGTGCTGAGATATTTGTTGTAGGATGTAATTATTTCTTAATGTTTTACTGTCAGGAGATATACAATCTATAAGAAAGGGGTAAACATACAAAAGATCTTTGAGGAATACAAGACATTATGAAATTAAAGTTGTATGGGTGGTAAAGTCATAAAACTTATAGAAGTTTAGGAGATAAACTGATCCGCAAAGACTAGAGTAGCTCAAGGAAATTTTAGGGGCGATACAAAACTAGAGTTCATCAGTAATGCCCCAAAGTGAGTTAGCTGATAATTTTCTTTTTTTCTGGGAAGACTGATGGAAAAAGGACAATGAGAGTTTGGATGACTTGAAAATTAGTAAGATGATGGTAATCCTGGAGCAAGAGATACCTTTGAAAGGCAAACCTGACTGAAATTTGTCCTGGCAGACCCCTGGGAGTTCAGGCAAACACCTGAGGGGACTCAGGAGAGTGGAAGGCCATGGGACACAATGATGAGAGCCATGTTAAAGGTAAGCCAATGCATTTGAAACTTCCCAAACCAGTACATAGTAATTGATACTACATCAAAAAGTGAAGAAAGTTCATAAAGTAAGAAGCAGGGGGAAATGATTTGCCCTCCAAAAAGAGAGCAAGCTAGAAACTACTTCAGAAGATTACCAAAGTTTTATAATAGTGACATGTCGATTTTTACTTAAAAGCTACATAGAGTTTATGTATTTGGAAAGACTACTCTCCTTTATCAGAAACTGCTTAGCCAAAGAGTAAGAACTGGCACAAAAATAAAAGGAACCTTCTTCTTTCTCTTTTTTAATTGACTTTTCACATGTGTAGAAAAGAGGTCTAATAATTCAATAAAATCCAGCTTAGTCTTCTGCTAAATGTTGCCATTTATGAGGAATTGATTTCAGTAATTAAGAGACTGGATATACCAGCAGGTTGAAAAATTAGTTGTTGAAGTACAGAAGTAGGCAGAATAGGTTGATGATATATCACCTTTATGTTGCTAGCAATGCCACAGAGTTTGTCTACATTTTTTCTCTACTATCTTTAACAGTTGACTTTTTTTTCTCATATTAGTCCATGGTCAAATATCACTGCTGAAACCCCAGTCATCATGTCAGTATTCCAAGTAGGAAAATGGAGAAAGAGAAGGGGGCTTAGCAAAAGGGCAAAGGAAAATGCCAGCTGTCTGGAGCAGTTAATCTCTAAGTTTCCTTTCACCTCTATGATTCTAAATGCATTACAGTGTTAAATCAACAGAAGGAGTACCCTAACTTGATATAGAGCAATTAAAACACCCTCCTGTACTCTTAGCACTGTGATAAGATATAAACATTTTGTTAGAAGAAAACTTAGAGAATTTAGAAAAGTTTACATTATATCATAATTAATATTATTATAATCAATATTATTATTATAAACAAATTTTAAAATTATTTTATCTGACAAAACACTAAACAAGACACTTTGTATTAGTTTTATCTCTACAAATAGCTCTTATTTGGGATTTGAGACAAGTATTGTTTTATGCTTAAATATGAGTGAGGAAAATGAGGCTTAAAGAACCTGCTTAATATCATGCAGCTAGTAAATAATAGGACCAGAATTTAATGAGTCTGCTAAAAATAAATGCATTTAATTCAATATATATTAAAAAGAGAACACTAAAATAAAAAGTTTGACTGCCTTCTTGCAACTGCTTTAATTGGGGATGGAGTTGACAAGGAAGGAAGTCTACAGTTAGAATTTCAACCTGTGTCTCTCAGAAACAAGATTCCTTTTTCATTTGCAGTGGATTTAGTGAGACACTAAATATGTCTCCTAATTACCAGACTAATATAAGAAAGAACAAAATACTTGCTTTAATAGTTTTTATAGCAACCAAAGTGGAACAATAACTAACAACTAACTGAAATTCCCAATAACTAACAACTTTTCTCTTCTTTCCAGAGTTCCAAAAGAAATGCTGAAGTATCTCTATTAAAAAATATCAGAAGAGTGAAAACCAAGATGGTGGAGTAGAAGGACTTGGACTCATCTCCTCTCATGAGCATACCAAAAACAACTAACTGCTGAACAGCCATTGATAAAAAAGACTGGAACCTGCCAAAAAAGATATTCTACATCCAACAATATGAAAAAGCAATCACAGCAAGGCCATAGGAAGCGTGCACACACAATATGAACAAATCCCATACTTCTTGGGTGAGCAATCCACAAACTAGACAATAATTATATCACAGAAAGTCTCCTACAGGAGTGAGAGTTCTGAGTTCCACGTCAGCCCTGAAAGCATTTGGCTTTGAAGACCAAAGGCACCACAGGAATAGTGGAAGCAGAGACTCCACTCTTGGAGGACTCACACAAGGTCTCATGAATACTGGGACCCAGAGGAAAGGCAGTGACTTCATAGGAGCCTGGGCTGTACCTATCTCCTAGTCTTGGAGGATCTCCTGGGAAGGTGAGGTGTGGCTTTAGTTGTCTTTAGGGACATGGACACTGGTGGTGGATATTTTGAGAAGTGTTCAGCTACATGAACTCTTGATGAGGTAAACATCTTGCTTGGGTCAACAGCACCAAGACCTGGCCCTGCCCAAGTGTCTGTAGGCTCCAGTGCTGGGATGCCTTAAGTGAAACAACCAATGGGGCAGGTACATAGACCCACTCATCAGCAGACAGGCTGCCTAAAGACTTCCTGGGCCCACAGATGCCTCTAGACACACCACTTGACATGGCCCTGCCCACCGGAGGGAAAGGACCCAACTCCAACCACTAGTAGGCAGGCAATGGTCCCTCCCACCAGGAAGCCTGCACAAGCCTCTAGACCAGCTTCACCTTCCAGGGAGCAGAAACCAGAAGCAAGAGTAGTACAGTATGGCAGCTTACAGAAGTTAGTCTACAAACACAGAAATTTAGACAAAATGACAGAGCAGAGGAATATGTTTCAGATAAAGGGACAAGATAAAACCCCAGGAGAACAAATGAATGCAGTAGAGATAGACAGTCTACAAGAGAAAGTCATCAGAGTAATGATCATAAAGATGACCCAAGATCTCAGAAAAAGAATAAATGCATAGTACAAGAAGTTACAAGAAATTTTTAACAAAGAATTATAAAATATAAAGAACAACACAACAGAGTTGATTAATACAATAACTGAAAGGAAAAATACACTAGAAGGAATCAATAGCAGAATAAATGAGACAGAAAAATAGCTAAGTGAGCTGGAAGACAGAATGGTGGAAATGACTGCAATGGAACAGAAGAAAGAAAAAAGAATGAAAAGAAATGAGGACAGTTAAAAGACCTCTGGGACAACATTAAACACACGAACATTCACATTATAGGGGTCCCAGAAGGAGAGAGAGAGAGAAAGGGCCTGAGAAAGTATTTGAAGAGATAATAGCTGAAAACTATTCTAACACGGGAAAGGAAACAGTTACCAAAGTCCAGAAAGCACAGAGGAGGATTGACCCAAGGAGGAACATATTGAGAAATATAGTGATCAAATTCACAGAAATTAAAGACAAAGAGAAAATATTAAAAGCAACAAGCAAAAAGCAACAAATAACATACAAGGGACTCTCCATAAGGTTATCAGCTGATTTTTCAGTAGAAACTCTTCTGACAAGAAGGAAGTGGCACTATATATATAAAGTCATGAAAGGAAAAAACAACTTACAACCAAAAATACTCTACTCAGCAAGGCTCTTGTTCAAATTTGACAGAGAAATCAAAAGCTTTACAGACAAGCAAAAGCTAAAAGAATTCAGCACCGCCAAACCAGTTTTACAACAAATGCTAAAGGAACTTCTCTAGATGGAAAAGAAAAGATCACAACTAGAAACAAAAACATTACAGAATTGGAAAACTCACTAGTAAAAGCAAATTTATAGTAAAGGTAGGAAAACATCCACACAAAAATATGATATCAAAACCAGTAATCCTGAGAAGAGGAGAGTACAGATACAGGATATTGGAAATGTATTTGAAATTAATTGATCAGGAACTTAAAACAATCATGTATTTATATAGACTGCTATATAAAGACCTCATGTTAACTGCAAACCAAAAATCTATAATAGATATACACACAAAAAAGAAAAAGGAATCCAAACACAACCCTAAAAATAGTCATCAAATCAAAAGAGGGGAACAAAAGAGGAAAGGAAGAATAAAGACCTAAAAGAACAAATGCAAAACAAAATGGCAATAAGAACATACATATCTATAATTACCTTAAAGATAAAGGGATTAAATGCTCCAACCAAAAGACATAGACTGGCTGATGGAAACAAAAACAAGACTCATATATATGCAGTCTACAAGAGACCCGCTTCAGGGACTTCCCTGGTGGAGCAGTGGTTAAGAATCCACCTGTGAGTGCACGGGACATGGGTTCAAGCCCTGGTCAGGGAAGATCCCACATGCCACTGAGCAACTAAGCCCCTGTGCCAAAACAAATGAGCCTGTGCTCTAGAGCCCATGAGCCACAACTACTGAGCCCACATGACACAACTGCTGAAGCCCATGCTCCTAGAGCCCATGCTCCACAACAAGAGAAGCCACCTCAATGAGAAGCCCATGCACCACAACAAAGAGTAGTTTCCATTTGCTGCAACTAGAGAAAGCCTGCACACAGGAACAAAGACCCACTGCAGCCATAAATAAATAAATAAATAAATAAATAAATAAATAAATAAATAAATTTATATCAAAAAAGAGAGACCCACTTCAAATCTAGAGACACATAAATACTGAAAGTGAGGGGATGGAAAAAAGTTTTAAGTGCAAGTAAAAACCAAAGAAAGCTGGAATAGCAATACTTATATCATACAAAATGGACTTAAAATAAAGACTGTTACAAGAGACAAAGAAGGACACTGCATAATGATCAATCCAAGAAGAAGATATAACAATTGTAAACATATATGCAACCAACACAGCAGTACCTCAATATATAAGACAAATGTTAACAAATATAAAAGGAGAAATCAACAGTAAAGCAACAATACCAGAGAACTTTAACACCCTACTTTCATCAATGGACAGATCATCCAGACAGAAGATCAATAAGGAAACACATGCCTTAAATGACACATTAAACCAGATGGACTTAATTAATATTTATAGAGCATTTTATCTGAAACAAGCAGAATACACATTCTTCTCAAGTTCACATGGAACATTCTCCAGGATTGTTCACAAGCTGGGCCACAAAGCAAGGCTCAGTAAGTTTAAGAAAATTGAAATCATATCAAATATCTTTTCCAACCACAACACTATGAAATTAGAAATCAACTACAAGAAAAAAAAATTCAAGAAACACAAACACATGGACACTAAACAACACGCTACACAACCAATGGATCACTGAGGAAATATAAAATACCAACAGACAAATGAAAATGAAGCACAATGACCCAAAACCTATGGGACTCAACAAAAGCAGTTCTAAGAGAGAAGAACAAACAAAGCCAAAATTTAGTAGAAGGAAATAAATCATAAAAATCAGAGCAGAAATAAATGAAATAGAGACAAGTACACAATAGAAAAGATCAAGGAAACAAAATCTGATTCATTGAAAAGATAAACAAAATTGATAAATCTTAACCAAATTCATCAATAAAAAAATGGAGAGCATCCAAAGCAATAAAATTAGAAATTAAAAAGAATTCACAATGGACACCATGGAAATACAGGGACCATAAGACACCAAAACAGGCAGCTATGTGCCAATAAAATAGACAACCTAGAAGAAATGGACATATTCTTAAAAAGGTATGATCTCCCAAGACTGAACCAAGATGAAATAGAAAATATGACCAGACCAATTACAAGAACTGAAATTCAATCTTTGATTTAAAAACTCCTAACAAACAAAACTCCAGGACCAGATGATTTAAAAGGCAATTTCTACCAAACATTTAGAGAAGAGTTAACACTAAAGGAACTTCTCTAGGTGGAAAAGAAAAGGCCACCACTAGAAACAACAACAACAAAAATTATGAAATAGGAAAGTTCACTAGTAAAGGCAAACACACAGTAAAGATAGGAAATCATCCATACACAAATATATGAAAATCAGTAATCCTAAGGAGACGAGAGTACAAATGTAGAATATTGGAAATGTATCTGAAATTAAGAGTTCAGCAGCTTAATCATGTGTTTGTATAGACTGCTATATCAATACCTCATGGTAACTGCAAACCAAACTAGTCTAAAAAACTGGACGAGTCCAAAAAATTGTAGAGGAAGGAACACATCCAAATCCATTCTATGAATCCACTATCACCCTGATACCAAAATCAAAGATACCACAAAAAAGAATATTACAGGCCAATATTACTGATAACCATAAATGCAAAAATCCTTAACAAAATACTAGCAAACCAAATCAAAAAAAATATATTAAAAGGATCATACACTATAATCCACTGGGATTTTTTCCAGGGGTATACTCCAATTAAAAAACAAAAGAATGGGTCAATATCTGCAGATCAATCAATGTGATATACCACATTAACAAATTGAAGAATAAAAGCCATATGATCATCTCATCTCAATAGATGCAGAAAAATCTTTTTACAAAATTCAACATCCATTTATGATAAAAACTCTCTAGAAAGTGGGGATAGAGGGAACACACCTCAACGTAATGAAGGCCATATATGACCCACAGCAGCCATCATTCTCAATGGTGAAAAACTTATAGCATTTCCTGTAAAATCAAGAAGAAGACTTCCCACTCATGCCACTTTTATTCAACATAGTTTTGGAAGTCCTAGCCACAGCCCAGAAAAAACAGAAATAAAAGGAATTCAAACTGGAAAAGAAGAAGTAAAACTATCACTGTTTGCAGATAACATGATACTATACATAGAAAATCCTACAAATGCTACCAGAAAACTACTAGAGTTAATCAATGAATATGGTAAATTTGCAGCATACAAAATTAATACACATAAACCTATTGCACTTCTATACATTAACACAAAAGATCATAAAGAGAAATTAAGTAAACAATTACATTTACCATTGCATCAAAAAGAATAAAATACCTAGGAATAAACCTACCTAAGGAGACAAAAGACCTGTACTCTGAAAGAAATTGGAGATGACACAAACAGATGGAAAGCTATACCAAGTTCTTGGATTGGAAGAATCAATATTGTCAAAATGACTGTACTACCCAAGGTAATCTACATATTCAATGCAATCCCTATCAAATTGCCAATGACATTTTTCACAGAATAGAACAAAAATATTTTAACTTTTGTATGGAAACATATAAGACCTCAAATAGACAAAGCTATCAAGCTATCTTGAAAAAGAAAAATGGAGCTGAAAGAATCAGGCTCCCTAACTTTGGATTATACTAGAAAGCTACAGTAATTAAAACAGTATGACACTGGCACAAAAACAGAAATATAGAGCAATGGGAACAGGATAGAAAGCCCAGAAACAAACCCATGCATCTCAGGTCAATTAATCTATGACAAAGAATGCAAGAATATACAATGGAGTAAAGACAGTCTCTTAAATAAGTGGTGCTGGGAAAACTGGACAGCTAAATGTAAAAGAATGAAGTTAGAACATTCTCTAACACCATACATAAAAATAACTCAAAATGGATTGAAGACCTAAATATAAGACTGGATACTATAAAACTCCTAGAGGAAAACATAGGCAGAACACTCTTTGACATAAATCACAGCAATCTTTTTGGATTCACCTCCTAGAGTAATGAAACTAAAAACAAAGATAAACAAATAGGACCTAATTAAACTTAAAAGCTTTTGCACAGCAAAAGAAACCATAAACAAAATTAAAAGACAACCTACAGAATGGGAGAATAATGTTTCCAATGATGCCACTGACAAGGTATTAGTCTCCAAAATACACAAACAGCTCATACAGTTCAATATCAAGAAAATAACCCAATCAAAAAATGGGCAGAAGATCTAAATAGACATTTCTCCAAAGAAGACAAACAGATAGCCAAAAGGCACATGAAACATGCCTCAACGTCACTAATTATTAGATAAATGCAAATCAAAACTATCAATTCAATGAGGTTTCACTTCACTCAAGTCAGAATGGCCACCATCAAAAAGTCTACAAATAATAAATGCTGGAGAGGGTGTAGAGAAAAGGGAACCCTCCTGCACTGTTGGTGGGAATGTAAATTGCCACAGCCACTATGGAGAATAGTAGGGAGGTTCCTTAAAAAAGCTAAAAATAGAACTACCATATCCTATAATCCCACTCCTGGGCATATGTCTGGAGAAAAGCATAATATGAAAAGATAAATGCACACCAATGTTCATAACAGCACTATGTACAGTAGCTAACAGATGGAAACAATCTAATTGCCCATTGACAGATGAATGGATAAAGAAGGCATGGTATATATATACAATGGATATTACTCAGCCATAAAAAACAATGAAATAATGCCATTTGCAGCAAAATGGATGGACCTAGAGATTATCAGTTAAGTGAAGTAAGTCAGACAAAGAAAGACAAATATCATATGACATCACTTACATGTGGAATCTTAAAAAAATGATACAAATGAACTTACTTACAAAATAGAAACAGACTCACAGGCATAGAAAGCAAACTTATGGTTACCAAAAGGGAAAGGTGTTAGTGGGGATAAATTAGGAATTTGGGAATAACATATACACATTACTGTATATAAAATATTTAAGAAACAAGGGCCTAGTATATAGTCCAGGGAACTATAGTCAAAATTTTGTAATAGCCTATATGGGAAAAGAATCTGAAAAAGTATATATATTATATATATACTTTTATATATGGCTCAATCACTTTGTTGTACTTGAAAATAACTATAATTCAATTTAAAAAAAATTTAAAAAGAGAAATATCAAGAGCCTATATAGTTGTTGAATCTTGAATTCACCAAACAAAAGAAAATTGCTTTTTGCTTAATGAGAACTTTAAAAACATTTATGATGAAAAATGAACATGAAGTTTAAAGCATGAAAAGAGTTCATTTGTCTTATTAGTACAAACTATGATACTTTCCATAGAATCTTATGTGAGGATTAAACTATTCCATTAGTATTCCAAAAGTGAATGACATTATTGCTTTTATATTAACACACAGACATAATTTTCATTAAAATTCATAATTATAGAGCCACATAATCTTTTCATTGTATTGTCTCAAATAAATATTTTCCTCTTTAACCAAATGCTACTGAATAAAAGGCAGATCTGAGTAAATAGAATGTTAGCCAGGTCATACTCATCAATAGATTATATGGAGAGCAATCACAACATTTCAGTGGAAAGGAAAGCTAAATTGGAAAACAAAAGAAAACAAAGCATTAAAGGAAGATACATATAAAAAGAACGTGATAATGATGGGGGTATGGGGCAGTGAGAAGAGATGGGTGGAGGAGAGGAAGAAAAGTAAGAGGAAGGAAGGAAGAAGGGAGGGAATGGCAGTGGGGGCGGGGGAAGATTGGTAATTTTAAATCAATCCCAAATACAAAACCTAAAAGAATAGTTCATTAGAGAGTTATAAGATCCCACACCCTATCAATATTTCTCTCCTCTCATTCATGTTTATTTGTCAGCTACCCACATAAATCACAAAGATTATGCAGTCATATATCTGATATAGCACATTGGGATAGGGAAATCAAAATAAAACAAAACAGTGCATGACAAATTATATGATAAGTTTCTCATCATGGTTCTGAAATAATCTCTTTATGTCATTGGATCAGTAACATGATATTTGTGGGCCTTTATTTCCTGTGTATTAAATAAGATCAGTAGAATAAATATATGTAGAGACTCTTTTAAGCTTTAAGATTTTAGATTATTTTTAAGGTCTCTCTCTCTCTCTCACTTTAGGAAAATTCTCACAAAGAAACAGAAATATACTGTGAGACACTCAGTCTTTGGGTGTCTATGGTATCCTCTGCTAGTTATCCTTTTAACCCAACACACACACACATACACACACATGCACACAAACACACACACACACGTTTCAGAGCCTTCTGGCACAGCAAGCTGCATTAACCATCCAAGATTGACTTAAATATGACTATGCAAAGAAGTCTGCCTTCAGCACTTCTTCATTCCTCTTTACTGCTCATGAAATTAACTACTGCATTTCTCCTTCTCCATGGAGCTCCTTACTCCCCTGAATTTCTACTGTATGTGTGAAGCATTTTATCCCTGACAGCTCTTTTCCTCAAATTGATATTCTCAGGCCACTTTTACACCCATAAGACCCTGCTATTCACTAGTTGATGAATGGCCAGTATCAAGTAATCCAAAAATCTCATTATTTTGGAATTTTTTAGCGAACTTGTAAATTAGCCAATCCTTATATGTAGCATTAGCATGAATATGAAGGAACCCAGACTTGTGCCCTTCTTTGAATATTCTGGGATTTTTTTTTTCTACCAAAGAATCAGAACACACAACTGAAAGTGATGGTGAAGTATTCTTCTGAAGAAAATCAACTACAGAACTATCGATTATTTTGAGAGTTTCAACATTTGACCAGAAAGTAAGTAAGTAGGGAAGTGAAATTTAAGAAAAATTTTCTTCTTTCATACTAAAGTTTCATTGAACTAGGAGCTGAAACTAGGGTTATGATGAAAAGTATTTGATAAACACTTCTAAAAACTTATCTCCTAGGTTTTTATATTTCAACATGAATACTGAATGGATTCACAATTTACATAAAGGACTTATAGAAAGCCCAGTTCTATCTTTCACTTAAAATTGTCTCCCAAGTTAGCTTAAAAAGTAGTCTAATGTAAACTTATTCTATAAAGCCCATAGTCTACCATAGGTATTCTTTAAATTTCTTAGGCCACATTAACTTTAAACCAGAAAAATAAAAGCTAGCCTTTTAAACCTAGCTTACCAGGGAAACAAACATGTTGTTCTATTAAACATGGTTTTTGGATCCTAAGTTATTTTTAATTTAAATTTTTATAGCATTAAATGCAGTGCATAATTACTTTCTTAAGTTATGGTAAGTAAGCATAATATAACATTATTCTTGAGTCAATATTTATTACAATACTTTCAATTGCACTATAATAATGTTTTCAGGATCTCATGAAATATATAGGCTATATCTCACTGCAAGAAATAGCTATACACAGATTTTTAAAATCCCTTTTGAGTATTTATTTAACATTCTCTGTCTCCTTTCATGTTATCAGTTATAATTTTGTGTTACTCTATGCTGTTTCTTCTTATAACTTGTTTTAAAATTGGAAAAATTTTCCAGTTTTCTGCATTTTATCTATTATAGTCTTGCAAACATAAACTTAGTGGCAAATAGTTATAATTTTGTTCAAAACAACTTCATAAATAAATTTTGAGCATTGCATGAGTGGCATGCTAATTGACACTTGTTTGGGGACGTCTATTTTTTGTTCACTTGTAAATGTTTCAGATTTTATTTCTTTCCCAGACTTGTCTGCATCCTACGTGTTTAAAATTGCTAGATAACTAAATTGCAGTTTGTTAAGAAATCAAGAAGACAAAAGATTGTTTGCTATTGGATCATAATTTCATGGCAGATTAGATGGATTTTGTCATTATTGTTAATAATGAAATCTTTCACTTCTCTGTCATTCTTTCCCTGACAAATTGATAACTGTTTCTTTTGCCCTATTCTTCATTTATTTGTTGTATTCTACTGTCTTTCTCTTTTATGGAAATGTGTGATAACTTTTTACTGCAGCCAACACTTAAGTCATTAAGTGAACTGAGTTTAATTAACTTAAAAACAACAACAACAACAACAACAACAACAACTAGCTTTTAAATTTACATAAGACAAAGTATTGTTTCAGAAGAAGAAGAAAATCTGTGTCTGCCTGGCAACAGATGGTCTTGGTAGCATAACTTAATTCTGACTTTCATGTTGTCTTGATTAATTAAAAGATTTTTGTTTGGATAATAAATTATTCCTCTTAATTGCAGGTTAAGGTTTGAAACAGCTTGATGATCATTTGTTTTTTCAAAGTAGAGACTTAAGATCCAAATTAACTGCCATATGCTAGTTTTGAAACTTTTTTGAAACTCTTAAAAATATACTTAAGGAGATGAATGGCCTGGTCAAGGACCCTGGGTGAAATTAGTCAATGTTACTTGAGAACCCTCAGGCTCTGTCAGCTATCTTAGAAGGAAGAATGATCCTGTTGCAATAAGGCAACAACCAGGGACATACTAATCAAAAAAGTACTGTAGGTTCTATAAGGAATATTTTGTCTGGTTGTCTGTAGTGTGAATGATAGACACTGGAAAAATGATAAATAAAACACCAAGTTCTTGATAAGGTGGTAAATGATCAATTCCATCTGCTCCTTAGGATGAGCTTGGTTACAACTGCCACAATTTAACATCACTTTATGCTATATATCTTTATGCTTGGATCAGATTGTTTGCAACTAATGACTTGACACCACTGAGGCAACAATGGAATATTTGCTGCAATAGAGACAGACTCAGAAAATGGCAAAAGAATTAGGAGTTACTATATTCTCCTTAAGTAAGTCTGTATATAAAGCCTTGCCATTTCTAGGTGATGGAGAGATAAAAATTACCGCGTGGAAGAGAATTAAAGCTGACTTATAGAGCTTCCCTGGTGGCGCAGTGGTTGAGAATCTGCCTGCCAGTGCAGGGGACACGGGTTCGGGCCCTGGTCTGGGAAGATCCCACATGCCGCGGAGAGGCTGGGCCCGTGAGCCACAATTGCTGAGCCTGCGCGTCTGGAGCCTGTGCTCTGCAGCGGGAGAGGCCGAGATGGTGAGAGGACCGCGCACCGCGATGAAGAGTGGCCCCCGCTTGCCGCAACTGGAGAGAGCCCTCGCACAGAAATGAAGAGCCAACACAGCCATAAATAAATAAATAAATAAAATTAAAAAAAAAAAAGCTGACTTATACATAAAACATATTTAAAAACAGGTAACACAAAACAAAGAACCTCAAATAGCACTAAAGACTGCAAAGGGAAATAAAAGGGCATGAAGGGTGTGAGTTTAAAGTGTTATGTTTCTACAGTCATTTTTTCCCATCCATTTTAGCCTATCAAAAATGTTCACACTTTATTTATAAAGAAGGTAGCATTTGTGATTCCCATGACCTCTTCCCAAGACCCCCGTGTTGTTTTGGCCACAATAAAAGTGTCCCTGACCTATAGCCTGTTTCTTCATGAACAAAGTTTTCAAAAGCACTAATCTGCTTCTGTGGTCAGATCTTCCAAGTGCTAACAGATCAGGAAAATCTGAACTTCACCAATCTGGATGTCCATTGCTGAGCCTGAAAACAGAGCTTCTGGTGTCAACACTCAGCCCACACAGGAATAAAATAACCATTAGTGTTTATTAGTGTTTATTAAGTGCTCACACTGAAACGAACACTATTCCGAGCACTTTTTCTTTATTAACTCATTTAACCCCACAACAACTTTATCAGCTATGTAATGTAATAATCCCATAACACAGATGAGGAAGCTAATGCACAGAGACAATAAGTATCTTTACTAGACAACCTTGATGTAAACATCAAGTACATAGATGTGGGAGAATGATCATTAGAGATAAGCATATTGACAGCAGAAAAAGCAACTGCTGATAGTCTCATACAAGGGAAGGGCATGTAAAAGCCAATAATAATTTTCCATTCCCATTGTCCTTGCTCTTCCCATCTTCTTTTTCCTTCTCTTCACAGAGCACAGTTGTTGAGGGGTACCAGAGAGCTTGCTGAATAGTGGTGAGAGTGGGGAGAGGAGACGTTCTGAGACAACAACACTGTGCCTGCCAGTGTCCAAAGATGTGAGGTGCTGTGCAGTGTATAAAACACCAGACAAAAACACTGTAAAATACTCACTAGCACCTGATTACAAAACACTCTATAGCAGGGGAAGCTACACAAAGCATGTTAGCAGCCTAGAACACAGCATGCTGAAGGGGTTGTGTGCAGATGTAGCAAATGGCAGAGATGGAGGAAATAAAGAGCATAGTGGTGACATTGGTTATATTGAGCAAATAAGTAAATACACTGAAGGAAGGAAAACCAGGTTTCTCATTGGAGAAAGCACTTCAAAATCTTCAAAGGGTAGAGCGAGAAATTATCCCTGATGTTAGAATCCATACATATAAATATGTATATTACATAGCACATTTTCTAAAAGACCTAAAAGTAATGACACCCCATAGTGAATACATCCAGCACCCAGATCTTGGTTTCTAAATACCATCAAGGTTCTTTAAAGAAATGCAACATTCTAGGACTATGAGAGGGAAAGAACAAGAAGAGCTGAGAACAACTTATTGTGGCATATGCTGAATGAATGTCAGAAACATGTCGAGAAGACACAAGAGCCAGGTTAAAAGGAATCCCTTCTGTCCAAATATGGGAAGATTAGAGTATCACAATAAATAATAATGGCAACAGATTAAAAACATTGAATAAAATAGAAATCCATGAGTTCATACTGATATAAATAAATTATGAATAAATTTATAAGTAGTGGGGAAATGGAAAGCTCTACTTTGCAGTAGAATGCCCATAATAGATGTAGAAAAAAATGATGAAAATTGAAAATCACAGTATGACAATCATCTTAGTGCTAACTGTTTCAGGTAGGAGTTGACAAAGGAAGCTAAAGCTTATGGGCAGCAGTTTAATGAAGAACAGAACATCGGTGTACTCTAGGAAAATACTCATCATTTGCAAAGGAAAAATGTGAATTTATAGTGGGGCAGACAATAACAGGATAAAGCATTTATGGTTAACATTATTAGTGGTGGGTGGGATGTAGGGATATTCAGTGCACCCGTTATGAATCACTAAGAAGAACACAGACTCTCTCTCTCTCTCTCTCTCTTTGAATTTCTGCCAAGAAAACATGCCATGGGTCTGAACATGAGGTAATGGTGAAAAATCCAGTTAAAAGTCATCCTACAGAATTTAAGACCTATAGACTAAATGTCTAAGATACTAAAGACAAAGAAAGGCTAAGAAACTATTGCAGATTGGAGAGGTCTGTATTAACATAATAATTAAATTAATGGGTGTTTCTGAATGAGAACTTCAACAAGAAAGAAAAAAGAGACATAGTTGGACGCAATAGTGTTTTCATGTTTCATGTTGATTTCCTGATTTAGAAGGTTGTATAGTGATTAGATAGAAGGG
This sequence comes from Balaenoptera musculus, assembly GCF_009873245.2. Lineage (NCBI taxonomy): Eukaryota > Metazoa > Chordata > Mammalia > Artiodactyla > Balaenopteridae > Balaenoptera > Balaenoptera musculus. Next base: position 59,806,125 of record NC_045798.1, read on the forward strand.
CGTTTCCTTATATGGGTGTAATAAACACTAGAATATTTAGAGGGGTTGGAGAGGCAGGTTATGGAGCAAATGCAGTAGAATGGAATTTTAATAGTTGGGTAACCTGTGTGGAAATGGGAAGTTTTCTGGACTGTACTTGTTTTTTTAAAGATTAAAATTATTTGAAAATAAACTATTAAAACAGCTATAATAATCCTACCCTTAAATTGTAATTTTACAACCAGCAAGGGTCATTTTAAGCATATAGATAAATTTTACTGTATGCCTTAATAACACTGAGGAACATTATTGCATCAACTCATGGTAAAGTTAATAACCATAGGAATGATACTGAGTATGGAAGTTCAGTAAGAAGACCAAATATTAGTACTATATTTTAAAAAATACTCATTAAAGTTTTAAAACAAAGGAAAGTCCCATTTTTAAAAGGATGCTTCAATTTTCTGGAAAATAATTGTACAGAGTAGTGCACCTTCTGTAATGATAGTGAATTAATGAGACATCATTGTAAAAGTTAACAGTATAGTTAATTGTTTATACATCAAGACTACAGATTGGATACACATGCTTCTCAAAGTGCAATCCTTGGACTACCCACAATAGAATTATTTAGAGTGCTCTTTAAAAATACACATTTTAGTTCCATCCCAAAATTACTGAATCAGCCCTTAAAGATGAGCCTTAAATATTGGCATTTTAACAGGTGTTGCCTCCTGCCCCGACCCCAGTTATTTCTTAGAGACCTGAAATTCAAAGAATCCCTGTTATGGTGGCTTACCTAAAACTTGTATTATTAGAAAAGCTTCAGTCTGTGTATCTTAGACAATCCAATTGTGAGAACTAGATTAATTGTAATGCCCAATGTGCCTATTAATGGTTTTATTCTGCTGTGGAGACTAGGTTCTCCATCCCTTTCTCACTATCTTTGGGGGAAGTTAAATCCATACAATAACCCTGCCTGATAGATGCAGCAAATATTTTCCACTAATTTTCCCAGATAAGAAATAGAGGCTAAATAACTTGCCTTGGGCTACACATCTAGTGAAAGGAAGAAATCCAGTCATCAGGTGAAGTATTCACCTCTTAGTGAAGTATTCTTCCCACATGAAACACTGCTTTGAATTTTGGAAATAAGTAGTACCTATACATACAAAATAGGTCATCCATATATTTTGGACTCTGTCCACCAAAAGATTTCTGGACATGACGCAGGGTGTCTACTTAATAATGAGTTATGTTGTCCCTACTTCCACTCCACTGCAAAATAAATGCCTCCTGGGTCCCTCCAGCTATAGCAATTTCTCAACTGACTCCAGTAGGAAAGGGTGAAATGGAATTCACCTCATTATGTAAATCAGTCACTTTCCTTTCATGTTTATTTATCCAATGCTAGTTTTTACCTAGTTTTGCCAAATCAAGCCAGCAGCCAGATCTCCTGAACACACTATTGATTTTATCCAGTGATACTGAGGGGTGGCCTTCCTTCATGTTTTATCCCTTTAATCCATATTGTCAAGACTCATTACTGTTCCAGCTTTAAAGACTCAAGATTTGTACACCATGGTAGTAACCTTTTGTTGCCCATTATTTGATGTTCAGTAAGTAGCAAATGTTGTTCAGAGGTATCAATACATTTTATAAAAATAAAAATAATATGTTTCTTTGACAAAATTCTCCTTTTTAATTGCTCTTATTCACATTATCTTCTTAAATCCTCATGAAGTGCCTATGGTGTAGGTAAAACATTTTTTTCAAAAATTTATTTTGTTAGGAAATGAAGAGATGGTGACCATGATTTTATTATAGACTCAAGATTAAAACCAGTGTCTCTGAATTTCTAACTTGTTGTATTTATAATACAGATAGAGTATAATGATAGGACTTAACTCTCATTCACATATTTATTTGGTCTGTAAAAATTGATTACTTGTAATCTGCTAGGATGTAACAGGTGCTGATTATACAATTATTCTGTTAAGGTGATAGACAAATAAATGGGCAGTATGATAAAGAGCCACATTAGAGGGAATGTGCAGAGGGCTGTGACAGACAGAAGAAAGTCTGAGTGGCTAACCCAGACTCAGAGAAAACTATTCCAAAATGCAGTAACCTTTCCAGAATTCTGAAAATTTAGTAAATTAGTTAGGCAAAAAGCATGAACAGAGAGAGAGAGAGAGACCTTCAAGATGGTGAAGGAGTAAGACATGGAGATCACCTTCCTCCCCCAAAATACATCAGAAATATATCTACATGTGGAACAACTCCTAAAGAACATTTACTGAACATGGGCAGAAGACCTCAGACTTCCCAAAAGGCAAGAAACTCACCATGTACCTGGGTAGGGCAAAAGAAAAAAGAAAAAACAGACAAAAGAATAGGGACGGGACCTGTACCACTGGGAGGGAGCTGTGAAGGAGGAAATGTTTCCACACACCAGGAAGTCCCTTCACTGGCAGAGACGGGGGCTGGACAGCGTGGGGAAGCTTCAGAGCCATGGAGGAGAGTGTAGCAACAGGAGTGCAGAGGGCAAAGTGGAGATATTCCCACACAGAGTATCAGGACCTACCAGCACTCACCAGACTGGGGTTGGCTGCATGAACACAGCCTGAAGGGGGCTAGTGCACCACAGCTACCTGGGAAGGATTCTGGGAAAAGTCTGGACCTGCCTAAGAGGCAAGAGACCATTGTTTTGGGGTACACAAGGAGAGGGGATTCAAAGCACTGCCTAAATGAGCTCCAGAGATGGGCGTGAGCCACGGCTACCAGTGCAGACACCAGAGACAGGCATGAAACACTAAGGCTACTTCTGCAGCCACCAAGAAGCCTGTGTGCAAGCACAAGTGGCTATCTACATCTCCCCTCCTGGGAGGCTGTGCAGCCTGCCACTGCCAGGGTCCTGTGATCCAGGGACAACTTTCCCGGGAGGACACACAGTGCCCCTCAAGCTGTTGCAATGTCACACTGGCCTCTGCCACCACAAGCTTGCCCCGCATTCCATACCCCTCCCTCCCCCCAGCTTGAGTGATCCAGTGCCCCCTAACAGCTGCTACCTTAACCCCATACTGTCTGAGTGAAGAACAGATGTCCTCAGACAACCTACACGCAGAGGCAGGGCCAACTTGATACCTGTGGCCCAGGAGCTAGGCGAACATAGAGAGAAAGGGAAATTTCTCCCAGCAGCCTCAGGAGCAGGAGACTAAATGTCCACAATCAACTTAATGTACCCTGCATCTGTGGAATACCTGAATAGACAATGAATCATCCCAAAATTGAGGCAGTGGACTTTGGGAGAAACCATAGACTTGGGGTTTGCTTCCTACATCTAATTTGTTCCTGGATTTATGATTATCTTAGTTTAGTATTTATAGTTTATTATTATTGGTAGATTTGTTTATTGATTTGGCTGCTCTCTGCCTCCTTTTTTAAAGTATATATATAGATATATAGATATATATTTTTTTTTCCTTCTTCTCCTCTTGTGAGTGTGTATATGTTTGCTTATTTGTGTGATTTTATCTTTATAACTTTGCTTTTACCATTTGTCCTAGGGTTCTCTCTGTCCTTTATTTTTATGGTTTTTTTTTTAGTATAATTTTTAGCACATGTTATCATTGTTTTCTGATTTGGTTGCTCCCGTCTATCTTTCTTTCTTCTTTTCTTTTCTTTTTTTAAAATTACATTTTAATTTTTTAAAATTTTAATAATTATTTTTTAGTTTTTATTTTATTTTACTTTTTTCTTTCTTCCTTCCTTTTGTTCTCACTTTTCTCCTGAGCTGTGTGGCTGACAGGGTCTTCATGCTCTGGGAGGGTGTCAGGTCTGTGCCTCTGAGGTGGGAGAGCTGAGTTCAGGACATTGGTCCAACAGAGACCTCCCAGCTCAATGTAATATCAAACTGTGAAATATCTCCTAGAGATCTCCATCTCAACGCTAAGACCCAGCTCCATTCAACAACCAGCAAGCTACAAGCGCTGGACACCCTATGCCAAACAACTAGCAAGACAGGAACACAACCCCATCCATTAGCAGAGAGGCTGCCTAAAGTCATAATAAGGTCACAGACACCCCAAAACACACCACAGGATGTGGTCCTGCCCACCAGAAAGACAAGATCCAGACTCATCCACCAGAACACAGGCACTAGTCCCCTCCATCAGGAAGCCTACACAACCTACAGAACAAACCTTAGGCACTGGGGGCAGACACCAAAAACAATGGGAACTAGGAACCTGCAGCCTGCAAAAAGGAGACCACAAACACAGTAAGTGAAGCAAAATAAGACAGAGAAACACACAGCAGATGAAGGAGCAAAGTAAAAATCCACCAGACTAAACAAATGAAGAGGAAAGAGGCAGACTACCTGAAAAAGAATTCAGAATAATGATAATAAAGATGATCCAAAATCTTGGAAATAGAATGCAGAAAATAGAAGAAACGTTTAACAAAGACCTAGAAGAATGAAAGAGCAAACAAACAATGATGAACAACACAATAAATGAAATTAAAAATTATCTAGAAGGAATCAATAGCAGAATAACTGAGGCAGAAGAACAGATAAGGGACCTGGAAGGTGAAATAGTGGAAATAACTACTGCAGAGCACAATAAAGAAAAAATAATGAAAAGAATTGAGAATAGTCTTAGAGACCAGTGGAAAAACATTAAACATACCAACATTCGAATTATAGAGGTCCCAGAAGAAGAAGAGAAAAAGAAAGGGACTGAAAAAATATTTGAAGAGATTAGAGTTGAAAACTTCCCTAATATGGGAAAGGAAACAGTCAGTCAAGTCCAGGAAGAGCAGAGAGTCCCATACAGGATAAATCCAAGGAGAAACATGCCAAGACACATATTAAACAAACTATCAAAAATTAAATACAAAGAAAAATATTAAAAGCAGCAAGGGAAAATCAACAAATAACACACAAGAAAATCTCCAAAAGGTTAACAGCTGATCTTTCAGCAGAAACTCTGAAAGCCAGAAGGGAATGACAGGCCATATTTAAAGTGATGAAAGGGAAAAACCTACAACCAAGATTATTCTACCCAGCAATGACTTCATTAAGATTAGGTGGAGAAATTAAAATCTTCACAGACAAGCAAAGCTAAGAGAATTCAGCATCACCAAGCCAGCTTTACAACAAATGCTAAAGGAACTTCTCTAGGAAGGAAATATAAGAGAAGGAAAATACCTAAAATAAGAAACACAAAATTATTAAGAAAATTGGAACATACATATCGATAATTGCCTTAGATGTAAATGGATAAAATGCTCCAACCAAAAGACATAGACTGGCTGAATGGATGCAAAAACAAGACCCATATATATGCTATCTACAAGGGACCCACTTCACACCTAGGGACACATACAGACTGAAAGGGAAGGGATGGAAAAAATATATTCCATGCAAATGGAAATCAAAAGAAAGCTGGAGTAGCAATTCTCACTTCAGAAAAAATAGACTGTAAAATAAAGACTATAAAAAGAGATAAAAAAGGACACTACATAATGATCAAGGGATCGATCCAAGAAGAAGATATAACAATTGTAAATATTTATGCACCCAACATAGGAGCACCTCAATACATAAGGCAAATGCTAACAGCCATAAAAGGGGAAATCGACAGTAACATAATCATAGTAAGGGACTTTAACACCCCACTTTCACCAATGAACAGATCATCCAAAATGAAAATAAATAAGGAAACATAAGTTTTAAATGATACATTAAAAAAGTTGGACTTAATTGATATTTATATTCCAACCAAAAACAACAAAATACACGTTCTTCTTAAGTGCTCATGGAACATTCTCCAGGATACATCATAACTTGGGTCACAAATCGAGTCTTGGCAAATTTAAGAATATTGAAATCATATCAAGTATCCTGTCCAACCACAGTGCTATGAGACTAGATATCAATTACAGGAAAAAAATCTGTAAAAAAAAGAGACACATGGAGGCTAAACAATACATTGCTAAATAACCAAGAGATCACTGAGGAAATCAAAGAGGAAATCAGAAAATACCTAGAAACAAATGACAATGAAAATACAGTGACCCAAAACCTATGGGATGTAGCAAAAGCAGTTCTAAGAGGGAAGTTTATAACAATACAGTCCTACCTCAAGCAACTATAAACATGTCAAATAAACAACCTAAGCATACACTTAAATCAATTACAGAAAAAAAGAACAAAAAACCCAAAGTTAGCAGAAGGAAAGAATTCATAAAGATCAGATCAGACATAAATGATAAAGAAATGAAGGAAACAATAGCAAAGATCAATAAAACTAAAAGCTTGTTCTTTGAGAAGATAAACATAATTGATAAACCCTTAGCCAGACTCATCAAGAAAAAAAGGGAGAAGATGCAAATCAATAGATTTAGAAATGAATAAGCAGAAGTAACAAGTGACACTGCAGAAATACAAAGGATAATGAGAGATTACTACAAGCAACTATATGCCAATAAAATGGACAACCTGGAAGAAATGGACAAGTTTTTAGAAAAGCACAACCTGCTGAGACTGAACCAGGAAGAAATAGAAAATATGAACAGACCAGTCACAAGCACTGAAATGGAGACTGTGATTAAAAATCTTCCAACAAACTAAAGCCCAGGAGCAGATGTCTTCACAGGCGAATTCTATCAAACATTTAGAGAAGAGTTAACACCTATCCTTCTCAAACTCTTCCAAAATAGAGCAGAGGGAGGAACACTTCCAAACTCATTCTATGAGGCCACCGTCACACCGCTACCAAAACCAGAAAATGATGTCACAAAGAAAGAAAACTACAGGTCAATATAACTGATGAACATAGATGCAAAAATCCTCAACAAAATACTAGGAAACAGTATCCAAGAGCACATTCAAAGGATCATACACCATCATCAAGTGGGGTTTATCCCAGGAATGCAAGGATTGTTCAATATACACAAATCAATCAATGTGATAAACCATATTAACAAATTGAAGGAGAAAAACCATATGATCATCTCAATAAATGCAGAAATAGCTTTGAAAAATTCAACACCCATTTATGATAAAAAAAAAAAAAACTCCAGAAAATAGGCATAAAGGGAAATACCTCAATATAATAAAGGCCACATATGACAAAATCCACAGCCAACATTGGTCTCAATGATGAAAAACTGAAATCATTTTCTCTAAGATCAGGAACAGGACAAGGTTGTCCACTCTCTCCACTATTATTCAACATAGTTTTGGAAGCTTTAGCCACAGGAATCAGAGGAGAAAAACAAATAAAAGGAATCCAAATCAGAAAAGAAGAAGTAAAGCTGTCACTCTTTGCAGATGACATGATACTATATAGAGAGAATCCTAAAGATGCTACCAGAAAACTACTAGAGCTAATCAACGAATTTGGTAAAGTGCAGGATAAAAAATAATGCAGAGAAATCTCTTGCATTCCTATATGCTAATGATGACAAATCTGATACAGAAATTAAGGAAACACTCCCATTTACAATTGCAACAAAAAGAATAAAATACTTAGGAATAAACCTACCTAAGGAGACAGAAGACCTGTATGTAGAAAACTATAAGACACTGATGTAAGAAATTAAAGATGATACAAACAGATGGAGAGGTATACCATGTTCTTTTGTTGGAAGAATCAACATTCTAAAAATGACTATACTACCCAAAGCAATCTGCAGGTTCAATGCAATCCCTATCAAAAAACCAATGGCATTTTTCACAGAACTAGAGCAAAAATTTTCACAATTTGTATGGAAACACAAAAGACCGCAAATAGCCAAAGCAATCTTGAGAAAGAATAATGGAGCTGGATTAATCAGTCTCCCGGACTTCAGACTATACTACAAAGCTACCGTAATCAAGATAGTATGGTACTGGCACAAAAACAGAAATATAGATCAATGGAACAGGATAGAAAGCCCAGAGATAAACCCACACACATATGATCACCTTATTTTTCGTAAAGGAGGCAGGAATATACAATGGAGAAAGACAGCTTCTTCAATAAGTGGTGCTGGGAAAACTGGACAGCTACATGAAAAGAATGAAATTAGAACACTTCCTAACACCATACACAAAAATAAACTCAAAATGGATTAAAGACCTAAATATAAGGCCAGACATTATAAAACTCTTAGAGGAAAACATAGGCAGAACACTCAATGAGATGAATCACAACAAGATCCTTTTTGACCACCTCCTAGGGAAATGGAATTAAGACAAAAATAAACAAATGGGACCCAATGAAACTTAAATGCTTTTGCATAGCAAAGGAAACCATAAACAAGATGAAAAGACAACCCTCAGAATGGGAGACAATATTTGCAAATGAAGCAACTGACAAAGGATTAACCTCCAAAATTCACAAGCAGCTCATGCAACTCAATATCAAAAAACCAAACAATCCAATCCAAAAATGGGCAGAAGACCCAATGAAGTATCACATCCCACCAGTCAGCATGGCCATCAAAAAAAAATCTACAAACAATAAATGCTGGAGCAGGTGTGGAGAAAAGGCAACCCTCTTGCACTGTTGGTGGGAATGTAAATTGATACATCCACTATGGAGAACAGTATGGAGGTTCCTTAAAAAAACTAAAAATAAAACTACCATACAACCCATCAATCTCACTACCGGGCATATACCCTGAGAAAAGCATAATTCAAAGAGTCATGTACCACAATGTTCATTGCAACTCTATTTACAATAGCCAGGACATGCAAGCAACCTAAGTGTCCATCGACAGATGAATGGATAAAGATGTGGCACATATATACAATGGAATATTACTCAGCCAAAGAAAGAAATGAAACTGAGTTATTTGTAGTCAGGTGGATGGATCTAGAGTCTGTCATACAGAGTGAAGTAATCAGAAAGAGAAAAACAAATACCATATGCTAACACATATATATGCAGTCTAAAAAAACAAATCAAAATAACAACAAAAAAAACAAATGGTTCTGAAGAACCTAGGGGTAGGATAGGAATAAAAATGCAGACGTAGAGAATGGACTTGAGGACAAGCAGAGGGGGAAGCATAAGCTGGGACGAAGTGAAAGAGTGGCCTGGACTTATAAATACTACCAAATGTAAAATAGATTGCTAGTGGGAAGCAGCCTCATATAGCACAGGGAGATCAGCTTGGTGCTTTGTGTCCACCTAAAGGGGTGGGATAGGGAGGGTGGGAGGGAGATGCAAGCGGGAGGAGATATGGGGATATATGTATATATATAGCTTATTCACTTTGTTATAAAGCAGAAACTAAACAACATTGTAAAGCAATTATATTCTAATAAAGATGTTAAAAAAAAAAAAAAAAAAACATGAACAGAAAGAGAACCCCAGAGGACTAAGCCCAGTTATCTAACAGGCAGGCTAAGTACAGAATCAGGGCTCCAGAAAAGCAGGGGTTCAAAAAATTTTGAAATAAATATTAAGAATTTGGTATTTGAAATATCTTTCTCTCTATTTCAGAAAAAATAACTTAATTGTGTTTCCTTACACAACATATAATATACTTACATATTTATATAAGTGTAATATACTGTGAATAATATACTACAATTACACTTAGTTATAATTTATATTAATTATATAGTATATACTTAATTATAGGGTATTTAATTATTATATGTGTAATATCATGTTTAATTTTAATTGCATGAAAGTAGGGAAACACCATATCTTTCCAGCAATTAAGTCTTCCAGAATTCTTAATCCCACCTTATCTAGAGGAGGGAGAAAGCATAGGGTATTGGGAAATTACAAGAGTTTATTCAGGCTTAAATATGTTTATGGAATATGAGTAATGGCAAGGGGTGAGAGAAATGTCATTTCAACTTTCTCTATATTCAACAACAACCTGTGGCATGGGAGGAGTTTAGATTGTGGTAAGATCCCTGGTGTGTTGTCTCCACAGACAGTGCATTAAGGGCTTGAATTCTGAAGTTTGAACCTTACTTCTGTCGTTTACTCAATATGACTCTGACAAGCAGCTACACTTAATAAATTGTAAATGAGTTATTGGTTGTCATTATTGAAATAGTCTAATGAGGTGAGTGACATGATCATATTTGCCTCCTAGAATATTTGTCTAGGTTGCAGTAGGCAGAATAAGAGATAAGACTAGGGTCAGAAGGACAAATTAGGACACAGACTAAGCATGATAATGGTATCTGAAATTATCTCAGTAGAGAAGAGTTATAAAGAAATAAGTGGATTTCTCTAATAGACAGGATTTACTGACTAATGAGAAGGGAGAGGAGAAAGACATTAATGTATATTTTCAGATAGAGAAATATCAATAGCTTTAGAATTGTGTGCTTTGGGGGGAAGGGTAGTATATGGGTTTTAATCTGACTGTAGTGTAGAATATGTGAGTTAGGAAACCAATACCTAATGCCTGATTTCTATTTGTGACCGGCAGCAAATCTGTGAATTTTGTGGATTTTAAACCCCTTATCTCCTAATTTGGAAAGTAGAAGTTGGAGTAAAATGTTCTTAAAGTTTTTTTCAGCTTTAGCATTTGGTAGCTATGACTTTAATATGTGATAAAGCCCTTCTAAGTAGGAGCAAAGAAAAATAAACAAGAGATTTCACTGTGGAGTTAAAGACCTAAAAGGAGAGAGTGAACAGAGCCATCTAAGCATAGAGGAGCAACTTATATCTGTTTTTCCCATTAGCCTTGGGTAGCTTGTTTTAGGCTTTAACTTAGCAAGAACTAGAAGCCTCTAAGTAACTTTTAATCAGTCTTTAAAGTCAAACTAATTTTTTCTATACATTTATTATCCTGAGTCAGAGGAAACTGAATTTTACTTAAAATTCATACTTTGAATATTTGTTGTAAAATAAAATTATTAAAACTCTTTTTTTTTCACACACACACACATTTTATTTTTACAAGAGATAAATAGACTGACACCAAGCATTGTACATGGATGACCACAACAAAAGCAACAATGATTGCAATTACCAAACATAAAACACACTCATACTATGTCATAATATTGACATTCAGTCCAGCAATCCTCCACTGTAACAGCTCCTTTACTTTGCAGTGAAAATTGATTTGTATATTCTTTGCCTCTGAGTCCTTGTGGGATTTTTTTTTTTTTAATTCAGACAGAAAGTCACAAAAATTATACTCATCCTCATCAGTTCACTCAGTCCCATGTAATTGATTTTTTTTTTCATCTTGGTCTTTTGTTAGCACTTTTATGAGTTCATCAGTTTTTCATTAGAGTTCTGAAAATGCTTATTCATTCAGTTCAGCAGTACAGTCAGTTACCAGAAACCTGTACTTGTTAGAGTCTTTTCCATGAATTTCTTGAAGATGAAAGCCTTTTATAGGAACATATTTGCAAAAGCATCAGAGTACACCCAGAACTGTTTGTAAATGACAAAAGACTTTAAAATGACCACTGTTAAAGATTTGATGAAAGTTCATAATAATGCAGTTGACAAGAAAATTAGTTATTTCTGAGATATACATTTTAAAGTAATAACTAGGATTATTACTTATAACATTATACCAGAACATATAAGATTTTTAGAAATTTCATGTAATGTCTGAAACATTTATATTAACATACTTCCATACATATTTCCATACAAATACAAATATAAGATTTTTAGAAATTTCATATAATGTCTGAAACATTTATATTAACATATTTCCATACATATTTCCACACAAATACAAGATTTTTAGAAATTTCATGTAATGTCTGAAACATTTATATTAACATATTTCCATACAAATAACCCAATGAAAGTTTAGTATTAGTTGTTTTGTTTGTTTGTTTTTTTATACTGCAGGTTCTTATTAGGCATCAATTTTATACACATCAGTGTATACATGTCGATCCCAATCGCCCAATTCAGCACACCACCATCCCCACCCCACCGCAGTTTTCCCCGCTTGGTGTCCATATGTCCATTCTCTACATCTGTGTCTCAACTTCTGCCCTGCTAACCGGCTCATCTGTACCATTTTTCTAGGTTCCACATACATGCATTAATATAAGATATTTGTTTTTCTCTTTCTGACTTACTTCACTCTGTATGACAGTCTCTAGATCCATCCACTTCTCAACAAATGACTCAATTTCGTTCCTTTTTATGGTTGAGTAATATTCCATTGTATATATGTACCACATCTTCTTTATCCATTTGTCTGTTGATGGGCATTTAGGTTGCTTCCATGACCTGGCTATTGTAAATAGTGCTGCAATGAACATTCGGGTGCATGTGTCTTTTTGAATTACGGTTTTCTCTGGGTATATGCCCAGTAGTGGGGTTGCTGGGTCATATGGTAATTCTATTTTTAGTTTTTTAAGGAACCTCCATATTGTCCTCCATAGTGGCTGTATCAATTTACATTCCCACCAACAGTGCAAGAGGGTTCCCTTTTCTCCACACCCTCTCCAGCATTTGTTGTTTGTAGATATTCTGATGATGTCCATTCTAACAGGAGTGAGGTGATACCTCATTGTAGTTTTGATTTGCATTTCTCTAATAATTAGTGATGTTGAGCATCTTTTCATGTGCTTCGTGGCCGTCTGTATGTCTTCTTTGGAGAAATGTCTATTTAGGTCTTCTGCCCATTTTTGGATTGGGTTGTTTGTTTCTTTAATATTGAGCTGCATAAGCTGTTTATATATTTTGGAGATTAATCCTTTGTCCGTTGATTCGTTTGCAAATATTTTCTCCCATTGTGAGGGTTGTCTTTTCGTCTTGTTTATGGTTTCCTTTGCTGTGCAAAAGCTTTGAAGTTTCATTAGGTCCCATTTGTTTATTTTTGTTTTTATTTCCATTACTCTAGGAGGTGGATCAAAAAAGATCTTGCTGTGACTTATGTCAAAGAGTGTTCTTCCTATGTTTTCCTCTAAGAGTTTTATAGTGTCCAGTCTTATATTTAGGTCTCTAATCCATTTTGAGTTTATTTTTGTGTATGGTGTTAGGGAGTATTCTAATTTCATTCTTTTACATGTAGCTGTCCAGTTTTCCCAGCACCACTTATTGAAGAGACTGTCTTTTCTCCATTGTATATCTTTGCCTCCTTTGTCATAGATTAGTTGACCATAGGTGCGTGGGTTAATCTCTGGGCTTTCTATCTTGTTCCATTGATCTATGTTTCTGTTTTTGTGCCAGTACCATATTGTCTTGATTACTGTAGCTCTGTAGTATAGTCTGAAGTCAGGGAGTCTGATTCCTCCAGCTCCACTTTTTTGCCTCAAGACTGCTTTGGCTATTCAGGGTCTTTTGTGTCTCCATACAAATTTTAAGATGATTTGTTCTAGCTCCGTAAAAAATGCTATTGGTAATTTGATAGGGATTGCATTGAATCTGTAGATTGCTTTGGGTAGTATACTCATTTTCACAATGTTGATTTTTCCAATCCAAGAACATGGCATATCTCTCCATCTGTTTGTATCATCTTTAATTTCTTTCATCAGTGTCTTATAGTTTTCTGCATACAGGTCTTTTGTCTCCTTAGGTAGGTTTATTCCTAGGTATTTTATTCTTTTTGTTGCAATGGTAAATGGGAGTGTTTCCATAATGTCTCTTTCAGATTTTTCATCATTAGTGTATAGGAATGCAAGAGATTTCTGTGCATTAATTTTGTATCCTGCAACTTTACCATATTCGTTAATTAGCTCTAGCAGTTTTCTGGTGGCAGTTTTAGGATTCTCTATGTATAGTATCATGTCATCCGCAAACAGTGACAGTTTTACTTCTTCTTTTCCAATTTGTATTCCTTTTATTTCTTTTTCTTCTCTGATTGCCGTGGCTAGGACTTCCAGAACTATGTTGAATAATAGTGGTGAGAGTGGACATCCTTGTCTCGTTCCTGATCTTAGAGGAAATGCTTTCAGTTTTTCACCATTGAGAATGATGTTGGCTGTGGGTTTGTCATATACGGCCTTTATTATGTTGAGGTAGGTTCCATCTATGCCCACTTTCTGGAGAGTTTTTATCATAAATGGGTGTTGAATATTGTCAAAAGCTTTTTCTGCATCTATTGAGATGATCATATGGTTTTTATTCTTCAATTTGTTAATATGGTGTATCACATTGATTGATTTGCGTATATTGAAGAATCCTTGCATCCCTGTGATAAATCCCGCTTGATCGTGGTGTATGATCCTTTTAATGTGTTGTTGGATTCTGTTTGCTAGTATTTTGTTGAGGATTTTTGCATCTATATTCATCAGTGATATTGGTCTGTAATTTTCTTTTTTTGTAGTGTCTTTGTCTGGTTTTGGTATCAGGGTGATGGTGGCCTCGTAGAATGAGTTTGGGAGTTTTCCTTCCTCTGCAATCTTTTGGAAGAGTTTGAGAACAATGGGTGTTAGCTCTTCTCTAAATGTTTGATAGAATTCACCTGTGAAGCCATCTGGTCCTGGACTTTTGTTTGTTGGAAGATTTTTAATCACAGTTTCAATTTCATTACTTCTGATTGGTCTGTTCATATTTTCTGTTTCTTCCTGGTTCAGTCTTGGAAAGTTATACCTTTCTAAGAATTTGTCTATTTCTTCCAGGTTGTCCATTTTATTGGCATAAAGTTGCTTGTAGTAGTCTCTTAGGATGCTTTGTATTTCTGCGGCGTCTGTTGTAACTTCTCCTTTTTCATTTCTGATTTTATTGATTTGAGTCCTCTCCCTCTTTTTCTTCATGAGTCTGGCTAATGGCTTATCAATTTTGTTTATCTTCTCAAAGAACCAACTTTTAGTTTTATTGATCTTTGCTATTGTTTTCTTTGTTTCTATTTCATTTATTTCTGCTCTGATCTTTATGATTTCTTTCCTTCTGCTAACTTTGGGTTTTGTTTGTTCTTCTTTCTCTAGTTTCTTTAGATGTAAGGTTAGATTGTTTACTTGAGATTTTTCTTGTTTCTTTAGGTAGGCTTGTATAGCTATAAACTTCCCTCTTAGAACTGCTTTTGCTGCATCCCATAGGTTTTGGGTCATCGTGTTTTCATTGTCATTTGTCTCTAGGTATTTTTTTATTTCCTCTTTGATTTCTTCAGTGATCTCTTGGTTATTTAGTAATGTATTGTTTAGCCTCCACGTGTTTGTCTTTTTTACGTTTTTTCCCCTGTAATTCATTTCTAATCTCATAGCGTTGTGGTCAGAAAAGATGCTTGATATAATTTCAATTATCTTAAATTTACTGAGGCTTGATTTGTGACCCAAGATGTGATCTATCCTGGAGAATGTTCTGTGCGCACTTGAGAAGAACGTGTAATCTGCTGTTTTTGGATGCAATGTCCTATATATATCAATTAAATCTATCTGGTCTATTGTGTCATTTAAAGCTTCTGTTTCCTTATTTATTTTCATTTTGGATGATCTGTCCATTGGTGTAAGTGAGGTGTTAAAGTCCCCCACTATGATTGTGTTACTGTCAATTTCCTCTTTTATAGCTGTTAGCAGTTGCCTTATGTATTGAGGTGCTCCTATGTTGGGTGCATATATATTTATAATTGTTATATCTTCTTCTTGGACTGATCCCTTGATCATTATGTAGTGTCCTTCCTTGTCTCTTGTAACATTCTTTATTTTAAAGTCTATTTTATATGATATGAGTATAGCTACTCCAGCTTTCTTTTGATTTCCATTTGCATGGAATATCTTTTTCCATCCCCTCACTTTCAGTCTGTATGTGTCCCTAGGTCTAAAGTGGGTCTCTTGTAGACAGCATATATATGGGTCTTGTTTTTGTATCCATTCAGCAAGCCTGTGTCCTTTGGTTGGAGCATTTAATCCATTCACGTTTAAGGTAATTATCGATATGTATGTTCCTATGACCATTTTCTTAATTGTTTTGGGTTTGTTTTTGTAGGTCCTTTTCTTCTCTTGTGTTTCCCACTTAGAGAAGTTCCTTTAGCATTTGTTGTAGAGCTGGTTTGGTGGTGTTAAATAGTTTTAGCTTTTGCTTGTCTGTAAAGCTTTTCCTTTCCCCATGGAATCTGAATGAGATCCTTGCCGGGTAAGGTAATCCTGGTTGTAGGTTCTTCCCTTTCATCACTTTAAGTATATCATGCCACTCCCTTCTGGCTTGTAGAGTTTCTGCCGAGAAATCAGCTGTTAACCTTATGGGAGTTCCCTTGTATATTATTTGTCATTTTTCCCTTGCTGCTTTCAATAATTTTTCTTTATCTTTAATTTTTGCCAATTTGATTACTATGTGTCTCAGTCTGTTTCTCCTTGGGTTTATCCTGTATGGGACTTGCTGTGTTTCCTGGACTTGGGTGGCTATTTCCTTTCCCATATTAGGGAAGTTTTTGACTATAGTCTCTTCAAATATTTTGTCTGGTACTTTCTCTCTCTTCTTCTTCTTCTGGGACCCTTATATTGAGTATGTTTTTGCATTTAATGTTGTTCCAGAGGTCTCTTAGGCTGTATTCATTTCTTTTCATTCTTTTTTCTTTAATCTGTTCCGCAGCAGTGAATTCCACCATTCTGTCTTCCAGGTCACTTATCTGTTCTTCTGCCTCAGTTATTCTGCTATTGATTCCTTCTAGTGTAATTTTCATTTCAGTTATTGTATTGGTCATCTCTGTTTGTTTGTTCTATAATTCTTCTAGGTCTTTGTTAAAAATTTCTTGCATCTTCTCGATCTTTGCTTTCATTCTTTTTCCAATGTCCTGGATCATCTTCACTATCATTATTCTGAATTCTTTTTCTGGAAGGTTGCCTATCTCCACTTCATTTAGTTGTTTTTCTTGGGTTTTTTCTTTTTCCTTCATCTGTTACATAGCCCTCTGCCTTTTCATCTTGTCTATCTTTCTGTAACTGTGGTTTTTGGTCCACAGGCTGCAGGATTGTAGTTTTTCTTGCTTCTGCTGTCTGCCCTCTGGTGGTTGAGGCTATCTAAGAGGCTTGATGGGAGGCTCTGGTGGTGGGTAGAGCTGACTGTTGCTGTGGCGGTCAGAACTCAGTAAAAAACAAAACTCTTTAAAATGAATAATTATGAGTGCATTAATGAAGAGTTAAAAAATTACACAAAATTTTGAGTTCAGAAGAAGTTTGATGCATAACATTAAGAGGTATGAGCAATTGGTATAAGCTCATTTAAGGATGGCGGTGCTAGTCCTGCCTACCATAAATGTTATTATGAAGATCAAATGAGATAAGGTACTTGAAATAATGTTTTCACTCTGATCTCACATATTTGAAATCTTGGAAAACTAAGTACTAAGTAAGCAGGAGCTCAAGATATTATCCTGTGTTAAATGTATTTTCCTTATACTTTCTAGTAACTGGCATTTCCTTCATATTAACAAAATGCAAATGTCCTGTGGGAAAATTATGTTCCCTCCAACCTTACTCTAAATTACTTTAATTAGATAATCAGATCAAGTCTATAAGGCAGATAGTAATAATGAAGGCTTGGGATTATCATAGAAATTGAGAAAAGAGAAATTGTAGAACAACTTTTGGTAAGAAGTGGGTAGAGTGAGAAAATTGTTGTCCTGAAGACCAGAGAAAGGAGACAGATGATGATTGGAAAGGGTCTCAGAATAAGCCTTGGGAGAATAATGAAAACGAACTGAGCATAAAATTTTCCCTAGATTTGTGGTCACTTCTGGTGGATAATATAACCTCTGAGTTTCTTTTAACTGAATTAAGGACTAGTTTGACAACTTGTGAGACTTAGCTTTCCCAGTTTCACCCTATTTTCTTTCTTGTAACAAGATAAAGAAAGCAAAACCAAGGAAGAGGAAGAATTAACTGAATTTGTCTGAAATTATATATTTTCCTTTATAGGCAATATTTAGCTAGTATGTAACCATAATCTGAGGTGGGCAAGTCAGGTCAATTTCTTTATTTTACATAACTTGGTGACAAATTTAATACAACCGTTCTATTGATTGGCAGGCCATAAAGTACCTCAGTCATTCCAGGGATTTCCTGGCATCTCACTCCCCTGGGATTTCACCTAGCTTCTGAGAGATATCAGTAGTTGTGTTGGTGGTATGCTCTGTCATAAAGTCACATAGGCTGGCACAAAGACAGCACCGTCCCAGGCTTCATAATGTCCCTCATGTAGGCTTATCCTATGTCATTCTTGGGCCAACCCAATAGGCTCTAGTTTGCCTTCTTAAGCTCCAATCAGTCTCTGGGCATTTCTGCCTCCTCAGCGGAGATACCAGGAAGAAAAGAATAGATTATTCCCAGTAACAGCCCCTCTACTAGCCCCTCCCATAGCTTCCTCATCTATGGGAAATAATCCCTTCAGGTAATTTCAAGGCAGTCTGTCTGCACCTGGGAATCTCCAAGGGTCTTTGGCTTTTCAAAAGTCAAAACAGGTGACTTTAACGTTCTATTTTGCCATGTGCTTTCCTCTGAGAAAAAGAAGTACATAGCCATGCACCTTCTGCAATATGGGTACCTGCACCCATGATGCCTGCATATAAAAACATAGTTTGACCCTAAATAAATTGATAATAATACCAACTCCCATCCACCAATATGTGGAGCAATAAACTATCAAGTAACTAGTGGATGAGGCATTTTGACAAAAATAAAGACTAGACAATATATAGAATCAATAATTTCCAGGAAAAAATTTCCAAAACTTTTACATGTATTAACTCAATACACCATAATACGCTGTTAAGGGAGTAATGTTATTATGACCATTTTATAGATGAGCAAACCAAGTTTCAGGTTGGTTGAATAACTTGCCTAAGGTCACAGAACATGTAAGTGCAGGTGCTCAATCAGCATCCAGAGCCTGCCTCCAGAATATGTTCCTAAAAATAGAATACACTATTTCTTTATATTACTCTCCAACTGCAGTAAAAGAATTTCTCTTTACTCTCTCTTTATCCTGCATTTTATGGAAAGTAAAGAATTAAATACAAATTTTTGGGCTCCCCTGGTGGCGCAGTGGTTAAGAATCTGCCTGCCAATGCAAGGGACATAGGATTGAGCCCTGGCCCGGGAAGATCCCATATGCCGCGGAGCAACTAAGCCCGTGCACCACAACTACTGAGCCTGAGCTCTAGAGCCCGCAAGACACAACTACTGAAGCTTGCGTGCCTAGAGCCCGTGCTCTGC
This sequence comes from Balaenoptera musculus, assembly GCF_009873245.2. NCBI lineage: Eukaryota > Metazoa > Chordata > Mammalia > Artiodactyla > Balaenopteridae > Balaenoptera > Balaenoptera musculus. Next base: position 59,825,200 of record NC_045798.1, read on the forward strand.
AACAAAAGAAGCCACAACAATGAGAAGCCCACGCACTGCAACGAAGAGTAGCTCCCGCTCACTGCAACTAGAGAAAGCCCGTGCACAGCAACAAAGATCCAACACAGCCAAAAATAAATAAATAAATTTTAAAATAAATAAATAAATAAATACAAATCTTTAAGTCCTTTGCCACTATAGAATAGAAAAAATAATTACATTCTATTTTCCTTTGCTTGTCTCTCAGACAACTGTTTTTTAAATGAGCAATGTCCTTTCATCCTTCCAGCTCTATTCTCATGCAGCTTCCTCTATCCATATGCTTTCCCATGGTCTTCCTTATTAATAAGGTACTTGTTCTTCAAGTTCAGCTCCATATATCCCACACTTTATTAAGCCAATCTTTTCCCACTCTCCCCTGGGTGAGTATTCTCACATCAGTTTTCTTATACTTTTGCTACAATGGTTATCATTTTCAATTAGCAATGTACATAACTGGATTCCTGGTCCCACACAATGTACATTTCTTAAGGTAAAGGATATGACATGCCATCATTTTAAATCTCAGTACTTAACGGTATGTTAACAAATACTAGGTATTCTATGTATGCTTTTTTTAAAAAAATATCTTTATTGGAGTATAATTGTTTTACAATGTTGTGTTCGTTTCTGCTGTATAAAAAAGTGAACCAGCTATACATACACATATAACACCATAACCCCTCCCTCTTGTGCCTCCCTTCCACCCTCCCTATCCAACCCCTCTAGGTGGTCACAAAACACTTAGCTGATCTCCCTGTGCAGCTGCTTCCGAATAGCTATATATTTTATATTTGGTAGTGTATATATGCCAATGCTACTGTCTCACTTTGTCCTAGCTTACCCTTACCCCTCCCTGTGTCCTCACGTCCATTTTCTACATCTGTGTCTTTATTCCTGTCCTGCCCTTAGGTTCATCAGAACCATTTTTTTTAGATGCCATATATATGTGTTAGCATACGGTATTTGTTTTTCTCTTTCTGACTTACTTTACTCTGTATGACAGACTCTAGGTCCATCCACCTCACTACAAATAACTCAATTTCGTTTCATTTTATGGCTGAGTAATGTTCCATTGTATATATGTACCACATCTTCTTTATCCATTCATCTGTCGATGGACACTTATGCTGCTTCCATGTCCTGGCTATTGTAAATAGTGTTAATGCATATTGTTGTACATGTCTCTTTTTGAATTACGGTTTTCTCAGAGTATATGCCCAGTAGTGGGATTTCTGGGTCATATGGTAGTTCTATTTTAGTTTTTTAAGCCCCTTCCATACTCTTCTCCATAGTGGCTGTATTAATTTACATTCCCAGCAACAGTGCAAGAGAGTTCCCTTTTCTCCACACCTGCTCCAGCATTTATTGTAGATTTTTTGATGATGGCCATTCTGACCAGTGTGAGGTGATACCTCATAGTGGTTTTGATTTGCATTTCTCTAATGATTAGTGATGTTGAACATCCCTTTGTGTGTTTGTTGGCAATCTGTATGTCTTCTTTGGAGAAATGTCTATTAAGTTTTTCTGCCCAGTTTTGGATTGGGTTGTTTGTTTTTTTCTTATTGAGCTGCATGGGCTGCTTGTATATTTTGGAGATTAATCCTTTGTCAGTTGTTTCATTTGCAAATATTTTCTCCCATTCTGAGGTTTGGCTTTTCATCTTGTTTATGGTTTCCTTTGCTGTGCAAAAGGTTTTAATTTCCATTGGTCCCATTTGTTTATTTTTGTTTTTATTTCCATTTCTCTTGGGGTTGAGTCAAAAATGAACTTGCTGTGATTTATGTCATAGAGTGTTCTACCTATGTTTTCCTCTAAGAGTTTTATAGTGTCAGGCCTTACATTTAGGTCTTTAATCCATTTTGAGCTTATTCTTGCGTATGGTGTTAGGAAGTGTTCAAAGTTCATTCTTTTACATGTAGCTGTCCAGTTTTCCCAGCACCACTTATTGAAGAGGCTGTCTTTTCTCCATTGTATATTCTTGCCTCCTTTATCAAACGTAAGGTGACCATATGTGCATGGGTATATCTCTGGGCTTTCTATCCTGTTCCATTTATCTATGTTTCTGTTTTTATGCCAATACGATACTGTCTTGATTATTGTAGCTTTTAGTATAGTCTGAAGTCTGGGAGCCTGATTCCTCCAGCTCCATTTTTCTTTCTCAAGGGTGCTTTGGCTATTCGGGTTCTTTTGTGTTTCCATACAAATTTCAAAATTTTTTGGTCTAGTTCTGTGAAAAATGCCATTGGTAGTTTGATAGGGATTACATTGAATCTGTATATTGTTTTGGATAGTATAGTCATTTTCACAATGTTCATCCTTCCAATCCAAGAACATGGTATATCTCTCCATCTGTTTGTATCATCTTTAATATCTTTCATCAGTGCCTTAAAGTTTTCTACATACAGGTCTTTTGTCTCCTTAGATACGTTTATTCCAAGGTATTTTATTGTTTTTATTGCAATGGGAAATTGGAGTGTTTCCTTAATTTCTCTTTCAGATTATTCATCATTAGTGTATAGGAATGTAAGAGATTTCCATGAAATAATTTTTTATCCTGCTAGTTTACCAAATTCACTGATTAGCTCTCATAGTTTTCTGGTAACATCTTTAAGATTCCCTATGTATAGTATCATGTCATCTGCAAATAGTGACAAATTTACTTCTTTTCTGATTTAGATTTATTTTCTTTTTCTTCTCCAATTGCTCTAGTTAAAGCTTCCAAAATATGTTGAATAATATTGGTGAAAGTGGGCAACCTTGTCTTGCTCCTGATCTTAGAAGAAATGGTATCAGTTATTCACCATTGAGAATGATGTTGGCTGTGGGTTTTGTCATATATGGCTTTTATTATGTTGAGGTAGGTTCCCTCTATGTCTTCTTTCTGGAGAGCTTTTATCATAAATCGGTGTTGAATTTTGTTGAAAGCTTTTTCTGCATCTGTTGAGATGATCATATGTTTTTTCCTTCAGTTTGTTAATGTGGTTTATCACATTGATTTGCCTATATTGAAGAATCCTTGCATTCCTGGGATAAGCCCATCTTGATCATGGTGTATGATCCTTTTAATGTGCTGTTGGATTCTGTTTGCTAGTATTTTGTTGAAGATCTTTGCATATATGTTCATCAGTAATATTGGCCTGTAGTTTGCTTTTTTTGGTGACATCTTTGGTTTTCATAGCAGAGTGATGATGGCCTTGTAGAATTAGTTTGGGAGTGTTCCTTCCTCTGCTATATGTGGAAGAGTTTAAGAAGGATATGTGTAAGCTCTTCTCTAAATGTTTGATAGAATTCACCTGTGAAGCCATCTGGTCCTGGACTTTTGCTGTTGGAAGATTTTTAATGACAGTTTCAATTCCAGTGCTTGTGATTGCTCTGTTTGTATTTTCAATTCATTCCTGGTTCACTATTGGAAGGTTGTGCTTTCCTAAGAATTTGTCCATTTCTTCCAGATTGTCCATTTTATTGGCCCATAGTTGCATGTAGTAATCTCTCATGATCCTTTGTATTTCTGCAGTGTCAATTGTTACTTCTGCTTATTCATTTCTAATTCTATTGATTTGAGTATTCTCCCTTTTTTCTTTGATGAGTCTGGCTAATGATTTATCAATTTTGTTTATCTTCTCAAAGAATGAGCTTTTAGTTTTACTGAGCTTTGCTATTGTTTCCTTTATTTCTTTTTCATTTATGTCTGATCTGATCTTTATGAATTCTTTCCTTCTGCTAACTTTGAGGGTTTTTTGTTCTTCTTTCTCTAATTGCTTTAGGTGTAAGGTTAGGTTGTTGATTTGAGATTTTTCTTGTTTCTTGAGTTAGGGTTCTATTGCTATAAATTTCCCTCTTAGAACTGCTTTTGCTGCATCCCATAGGTTTGGGGTCATCGTGTTTTCATTGTCATTTGTTTCTAGACATTTTTTGATTTCCTCTTTGATTTCTGCAGTGATTGCTTGGTTATTTAGTAGCATATTGTTTAGCCTCCATGTGTTTGTATTTTTTACAGTTTTTTTTTTTTTCTGTAGTTGATATCTCGTCTCATAGCATTGTGGTCAGAAAAGATACTTGATATGATTTCAATTTTCTTAAATTTATGAAGGCATGATTTGTGACCCAAGATATGATCTATGCTGGAGAGTGTTCCATGAGCACTTGAGAAGTGTATTCTGTTGTTTTTGGATGGAATGTCATAAAAATATCAATTAAGTCCATCTTGTTTAATGTCATTTAAAGCTTGTGTTTCCTTATTTATTTTCATTTTAGATGATCTGTCCATTGGTGAAAGTGGGCTGTTATAGTCCCCTACTATGACTGTGTTACTTTTGACTTCCCCTTTTATGGTTGCTAACATTTGCCTTATGTATTGAGTTGCTTCTATGTTGGGTGCATAAATGTTTACAATTGTTATATCTTCTTCTTGGATTGATCCCTTGATCATTGTGTAGTGTCCTTCTTTGTCTCTTATAATAATCTTTATTTTAAAGTCTATTTTGTGTGATATGAGAATTGCTACTCCAGCTTTCTTTTGTTTTCCATTTTCATGGAATATCTTTTTCCATCCCCTCCCTCTCAGTCTCTATGTGTCCCTAGGTCTGAAGTGGGTCTCATGTAGACAGCATATATATGGGTCTTGTTTTTGTATCCATTCAGCCGGTCTATGTCTTTTGGTTGGAGCATTTAATCCATTTACATTTAAGGTAATTATTGATATGTATGTTCCTATTACCATTTTCTTAGTTGTTTTGGGTTTGTTTTTGTAGGTCTTTTCCTTCTCTCATGTTTCCTGCCTAGTGAAGTTCCTTTAGCATTTGTTGTAAAACTGGTTTGGTGGTGCTGAATTCTCTTAACTTTTGCGTGCCTGTAAAGTTTTTAATTTCTTCATCAAATCTGAATGAGATTCTTGCTATGTAGAGTAATCTTTGTTGTAGGTTTCTCCCTTTCATCACTTTAAATACCTCCTGCCACTCCCTTCTGGCTTTCAGAGTTTCTGCTGAAAAATAAGCTGTTAACCTTATGGAGATTTCCTTGTATGTTATTTGTTGATTTTCCCTTGCTGCTTTTAATACTTTTTCTTTGTATTTAATTTTTGATGGTTTGATTAATACGTGTCTTGGCATGTTTCTCCTTGGATTATCCTGTATGGGATTCTCTGTATTTCCTGGACTTGACTTATTATTTCCTTTGGCATATTAGGGAAGTTTTCAACTATAATCACTTCAAATGTTTTCTCAGGGCCTTTCTCTTCCTCTTCTTCTTCTGGGACCCCTATAACTCGAATGCTGGTGTGTTTAGTTTTTTTCCAGACGTCTCTGAGACTGTCCTCAGTTATTTTCATTCTTTTTTCTTTATTCTGCTCTGTGGCAGTTTTTCCCCCTATTTTATCTTCCAGGTCATTTATCCATTCTTCTGCCTCAGTTATTCTGCTATTGATTCCTTTTTGAGAATTTTAAATTTCATTTATTGTGTTGTTCATCATTGTTTGTTTGCTCTTTAGTTCTTCTAGGTCCTTGTTAAATGTTTCTTCTATTTTCTCCATTCTACTTTCAAGATTTTGGATCATCTTTACTATCATTATTCTGAATTCTTTTTCAGGTAGACTGCCTATTTCCTCTTCATTTATTTGGTCTGTTTGGTTTTTACCTTGATCCCTCATGTGCTGCATATTTCTCTGTCTTCTTTCTTTGTTTAATTTCCTGTGATTGTGGTCTCCTTTTAGCAGGCTGCAGATTCATAGTTTGCATTGTTTTTGGTGTTTGGCCCCAGTGGATAATGTTGGTTCAGTGGCCTGTCTAGGCTTCTTGGTGTAGGGGACTTGTGCCTGTGTTCTGGTGTCTGGGACTGGATCTTGTCTTTCTGGTGGGCAAGGCCACATCTGGTGGTGTTTTGGGGTGTCTGTGAACTTATTATTATTTTAGGCAGCCTCCCTGCTAATGGGTGGCTTTGTGTTCTTGTCATGGTAGTTGTTGTCATGGAACGTTCAGCACTGGAGCTTGCTGGCCATTGCGTGGAGCTGGGTCTTAGTGTTGAGACATATATCTCTGGGAGAGTTCTTGCCGATTGATATTACATGGGGCTGGGAGGTCTCTGGTGGTCCAGTGTCCTGCACTCAGCTCTCCCACTTCTGAGGCTCCAGCCTGACACTCGGCCAGAGCACCAAGATGGTGTCAGTCACCAGGCTCAGAAGAAAAGCAAGAAAAAACGGAAGAAAAAAGAATCAAATCATATCAAACCAATTAAATAAATAAATAATAATAATAAAATAAAAAGTAATAAAATAAAATAAAATAAATAACAGAAGAAAGTAATCAAACCAATAAACTAATCCATCAATGTTAAAAAGCACTAAAAACTAAATTAAGATAAACATAAAAATCAAAAACATATTATTCACAGACAGCAAACCCCAAGTCTACAGTTGCTCCCAAATTCCACTGCCTCAATTTTGGGAACGTTTTTTATCTATTCAGGTATTCCACAGATGCAGGGTTCATCAACTTGATTTTGGAGATATAATCTGCTGCTCCTGAGGCTGTACAGAGAAATTTCCCTTTCTCTTCTGTGTTCGTACAGCTCCTGGGGTTCAACTTTGGTGTGGCCCTGCCTCTGCAGAAGGTTGTTCTCAGGCATCTGTTCCCCACCCAGACATGAAGGGGTTAAAGCAGCGCTGAGTAGGGCTCTCTTGCTCTCTCAGGCTGGGGAGAGGGAGACGTATTGTAGTCATAATTGGAATGCAGGGTGAGCCTGCATCGGCAGAGGTCAACATGACATTGCAACAGCCTGAGGTGCACCATGTGTTCATCTGGGGAAATTGTCCCTGGATCTCTGGAACCCGGCAGTGGTGTGCTGCAAAGGCTCCCGGGAGAGTGTGGGTAGTGACTTGTGCTTGCACACAAGATTCTTGGTGGCAGCAGCGCAGCCTTAGTGTTTCATACGAGTCTTTGAGGTCTGAGCTGATAGCAACTCGAGCCCAACTCTGGAGCTCACTTAGGTGGTGCTCTACCTTCTGTGGGCACACACAGAAGGAATCCCTTCTCCTCACAAACCCTGAGACAATGGTCTCTTGCCTTTAAGCAGGTCCAGACTTTTTCCCTGACTCCCAGCTAGCTGTGACACACTAGCCCCCTTCAGGCTATCTTCATGCTGCCAACCCCAGTCCTCTCCCTGGGATCTGAACTCCGAAGCCCTAGCCTCAGCTCCTAGCAACCACCCACCCAGGTGGGTGAGCAGACAAGTGTCTAAGGCTGGTGAGTGCTGGTTGGCACCGATCCTCTGTGTGGAAATCTTTCCACTTTGCTCTCTGCACCCCTGTTGCTGTGCTCTCCTCCATGACTCCAAAGTTACCCCCCTGCCCACCCTCTGTCTCTGCCAGTGAAGGGGATTCCTAGTCTGTGGAAACATTTCATCCTTCACAGCTCCCTCCCAAAGGTGCAGGTCCCATCCCTATTCTTTTGTCTCTGTTTTTTTTTTTTTTTTCTTTTGCCCTACCCAGGTATGTAGGGATTTTCTTGCCTTTGGGGAAGTCTGAGGTCTGCCAGTATTCAGTAGGTGTTAGGTAGGAGTTGTTCTACATGTAGACGTATTTTTGATGTATTTGTGGGGAGGAAGGTGATCTCCACATCTTACTCCTCTGCCATCTTCAAGGTCCCACCCGTGTATGTTTTTCTGAAAATACTGAGCCATTGTTATAGAGATCTGTAGGGAAGAAAAAATTAGAGTCTCCTGCTGTTGGAATTGTTGAACTTTAAAGGAGGTTTGTAGCACATAATTTGAAATTTATATTTTTCTTATCTTTTTCCAAATAGAAGCTGCTGTCCCTTAAACTTAAGATAGAAACTTGCTCTGAAAATGCCTGCAGATGTCTTCAAGTGCAGCTTGTGGGGGTGCAGTTGCACCTGACAGTGAATATTGAAGTTTTGTGTGCTTCATTTCTTACTTTCAAAAAGAATCATATTTATAAAAATCCTGTCTCACCAAATAATGATCTCATCCCTACTTTGCTAAATATCACAGTTTCTTTAGAGAGAATTACTGACTAACAAAGTGGCTAAGGATTAGGGGACATAAGAGTCCTTCTTCCTTTCTCCAGACTACTAGCCTTATACTGAAAATTGTCTCAGGGAGCAATTACCTAGTCAGCCTAAACCCCATTCTTCAGCTCCTATTTGCTTAGAAGGTGCTAGCCAAGCAGGCCTGGCTAAGTTTTCCTTTGAATCAGCAAATGTAGACTAACTCCTTACATTCAAATGCTGATATAGAATTGCTTTACTTGGTAGTTACAACTTTAGCTGCAAACCCTCTCTATTGTTAGCTGCAAATGCTATGTTTAATGGGGGGTTGGGGTCATCCTAGAGACACAAACTCATAGACTGCTAGAAACCGTACTACTGTTTGGTCAAGTTTCTTAGTGCAAGGGTTTGGACAGAGCTGTTACACGCTGAGAATTCTGCAGTTCTTATCAGCACAACACAACACAACACCTACTTAGAGTAGACACTCAGTTAACACTTGTTGAATGATTGAATAAACTGTGAGTTCCTCAAAGAGCTTGCTCAGAGCACTTACTATTGAGGAAAGGAAGTTTGGTATGATATAGTACCCCAATTCTTTTCAAACACCTTACTCTTATTGCCATCTGTATTTCTACCTCATTCAGTTGTTAGTACACTTATTAAGGAAGAATAGTGACATATTTAACATGATAGGCTAAACAAAGTGAGTTTCAGGTTTACTTCCAATTATTTTGTCATTTCAATGTAATCTTTTCCACCACACCCATATCCCACTGTTGGGTAAAGTCAGGACACTTCTGGTTGCAGGTACAAAAATCTGATACAAACCACTTAATTAAGAGAGAGTTTATTGGCTGACATAACTGAAATATCTAGTGAGAGAATCAACTCCAACATTGTTATACTGGGATATTAGGTAAAGTTTTCAGGGCTCAATTTGTTCTCTATTTCTTGCTCGGCCATGTGCTGTGTTGGCTTCAGTCTCAGGTCTCAACTGGTAACAAGATGACAGGAACAGGTGCAGTTAGTACATCCACTCAAGTTTATATTGTGTAAGAGAAAGTAAATCCACTCTCACAATGGCTCAAACAAAAGTAGTGGCATTGAAGATTTCCAAGATGTTGGAGTAGGAAGACCCTGATCTCACCTCCACTCATGGGCACAGGAGAATTATAACCATTTACAGAACTATCAATGAAAAAGGCTATGTTGACTGAAAAAAATGCACAAGCCAGAAGTTGAGAATTATGGCTTAATGGCAGATTGGCTGAGGACTTAAGTCCAAGAGACAGCCTCTTGTATAGCTCTGAGGGACTGCTCCAAAGAGATAAGGGAGTAGCAAGGATATAAATAGGAGTTTTGCAACAAAAACCAGGTAGTTAGAACATCAAAAGTTTACTGTAATTAAGAAAACCAGATATCTCAAGTTAGTAAATTTAGTGCTTTTCTATGTATGAGAAGATGCAAGAGTCTGGGTTCATTGAAATCATTCCTTTGATATGCATTTTAACTATCCAGGGCCAGCTCCATTTGAATACCTTCAGGGTGCCCAGTCAGGGGCAGCTGCAACAGCTGATGGCTTGATGGCTGCAACATCAGCATGTTTACTGATATGGTAGGTGACATTTTTCATCCACAATGAGGACCTACCAAAAAAGATCTTCTACAACTGACGATATAAAGAAGAAACCACAGTGAGATGGATAGGAGTGGTGGAGTTGTGTTATAGCCAAGACTCATGCCCCTAGATGGCTGACCCACAAATGGGAGAATAATTACAATTGCAGGGATTCACCTCAAGGAGCAAGGGGTCTGAGCCCCACATCAAGCTCCCTAGCCTGAGGATCCTATGCTGGGAAGATGAACCCCCAGAAAGTTTGGCTTTGAAAGCCAGTGGGGCTTATTTTTGGAGACCCAGAGTGCTGTGGGAAATAAAGACTCCACTCTTAAAGGAAGCATACAAAATATCACATGATCCAGGACCTGGGGCAGAAACAGTAATTTGAAAGGACCCTGGGTCAGAAGTACCTGCTGTTCTTAGTCTCCCAGAGAGAAAGGAGATAATTGTAGTTCACCCTGGGGAGATAAACACTGGGGGTAGCCATTTTGGAAAGCTTGTTCTACCATGTGGACACATGCTGGCAAGCTCCATTTGGGAATCCTCCCTCTAGCTTATTAGCCTCAGGATTTACCCTCTGCCCATGCACATAGCATATAGGCACTAGTACTGGGATGTCTCAGGTTAAGCAATGAAAACCACCCCATCTACCAGCATACAGGCTGCCTTAAGTACCCCTGAGTGCACAGCTACCCCTGGACATGGCCATGTCTACTGGAAGGCACAGGATATGACCCCAACAACAGTGTGCAGGCACTAGACCTGGAACCCTCAGGGCACTGCAGCCAGAGATCCCAGGATTCAGCTCCACCCACTAGTGGAAAGGTACAAGTCCCAGAACCTCCTGGACCCAAGACGTGTCCACCTACAATCCTGTTCTAGCCTCAGGACCAGACTCACATATCAGCAGGTGAACACCACCCCCTGGAAATCTGCATCACTGCAGACTGCAATGGCAAGACCCAGCTCACTCACCAGCAGGCCAACACCAGCTCTGTGACACCATGGGCCCTTCAGCCAACCACCAGAAATCCAGCCCCATTCACCAGCTGGCCAACACAAGATCCTAAAACCAGCTGTGTCAGGAGCTGGATCCAGCTATCAGTGGTCAGACACCAGTTCTGGGATCTCTGTGCCCTGCAGGCAGGCCATAGGATTCTGCCTGTCAGTGGGACAGCACTATTGCCAGGACCTGGCTTTACCCATTGGTTGGTGAGCATCAGCCTTGGAATCTCCTGGACCTTGAGTCTGCCCACTAGTGAGCCAGCACTAGTATCAGGACCACCCAATTTTTCATAGCCAACTGCCTCATGACCCAGACCCAAGAACCAGCAGTCAGCAGCCTCCAACCAAGGCAGGGCCTGGCAACCAATTGGTTGGCCAGGGGCCAGACACAACTACAAGACCACCCACAGTCATAGTCTACCACAACAGAAGGACCCACACAGCCCACATAGGGGCAGCCCTAAAGCATATCTCTAGTGGCCAGAGGGGAGAGTGCTGCTGGGACACATAGGACAACTCCTACAAAAGGTCACTTCTACAAGGTCAGGAAACTTAACCAAATTACCAGATACACAGAAATAAGAACAGCAAATTAGGGAAACTGAGGTGACAGAGGAACATGTTCCACATGAAGGAACAGATAAAACCATAGAAGAACAAAGTGCAATGGAGAAAAGCATTCTACCTGAGAAAGAATTCAAGGTAATGATTATAAAAATGATCAAAGAACTTGGGAGAAGAATGGATGAACAAAGAAAAAAGAAGTTTTTAAAAAAAGAGCATTAAAAGAACAACCAGAGAGAGAAGAAAAATGCAAAAATGGAAAAATACACTAGAAGAAATCAACAGTAGACTAAATGATACAGAGGAACAGATCAGCAAGCTGGAAGACAAAACAGTGGAAATAACTGAAGCTGAACAGAGAAAAGAATTAAAATAAATTAAAACAGATTAAGAGACCTCTGGAACAATGTCAAGCATACTAGCATTCACATTATAGGGGTCCAAGAAAGAGAAGAAAGAGAAAAGGCAAAGAAAATATTTGAATACATAATAGCTGAAAAATTCCCAAACATGGGGAAAGAAAAGGACATCTAAGTCCAGGAAGCAAAGAGAGTCCCAAAGAGGATCAACCCACAGAGGACAACATTGACACATCGTAATTAAAATGGCAAAAATTTAAGATAAAGAGAAAATATTAAAAGCAGCAAGGGAAAAGCAACAAGATACATATGAGGAAACTCTCATAAGATTATCAGTTGATTTTTAAGCAGAAACTTTGCTGGCCAGAAGGGAATGGTAAATATATTTAGTGATGAAAGGGAAAAACCTACAAACAAGAATACTCCACCAAGCAAGATTATCATTCAGATTTGATGGAAAGTCAAAAGTTTTACAGAGAAGTAAAAGATGAAAGATTTTAGCACCAGCAAACCAGCTTTACAAGGAATGTTAAAGGGACTTCTCTAAGTGAAAAAGGCCACAACTAGAAACATGAAAATTACAAAAGGAAAAAGTTCATCAGTGAAGACAAATATACAGTAAAGGTAGTAAAAACAACCACATTCAAAGCTAGTAAAAAGGTAAAAAGACAAAAGTAGTAAAACCATCTGTATCACAATAAGCAGTTAAGAGATACACAAAACAAATAGATGTAAACTATGATGTCAAAAACAGTAATTGTGAAAGGAAGGGAGTAAAAATGCAGAGTTATAAAAATACATTTGAAATTAAGAGGTAAGCAACTAAAACAATGAAATATATCTATATACATAAAACTCATAGTAACAACAAACCAAAATCTGTAATAGATACACACAAAAAAAGAGAAACAAATCCAAACATTAACATTAAAGACAGTCATCAAATCATAAGGGAAGAGAAGAGAAGAAAGGAACAAGAAAGAACTACAAAGACAATCCCAAAACAATTAAGAAAATGGCAATAAGTACATACCTATCAATACTTAGTTCACATGTAAATGGTATAATTCTTTAATCAAAAGACATAGAGTGGATGAATGGATACAAAAATAAGAACCATATATATGCTGCCTTCAAGAAAGTCAGTTCAGATCTAGAGACACACATAGACTGAAAGTGAGGGGACAGGAAAAGTTATTCCATGCAAATGGAAGTAAAATGAAAGCCAGGGTAGCAATACTTATATCAGACAAAATAGACTTTATTACAAGGACTAAAAGAAGAGACAAAGAAAGACACTACATAATGATCAAGGGATCAATTCAAGAAGAAGTTTGAACAATTGTAAATATATATGCACCCAACATTTAGACCTGAATACCTAAAGCAAATATTATCATACATAAGGGGATAAATTGACAGTAACACAAAAATAATAGGGGACTTTAACACCCTACTTAAATCAATGGACAAATCATCCAGACAGAAAATCAATAAGGAAGCATAGGTCTTAAATGACACCTTAGACGATATGGACTTAATTGATATATAAAGAAGATTTCATTCAAAAGCAGCAGAGTACGTATTTTTTTTCAAGTGCACATGGAAGATTCTCCAGGGCAGATGACTTGTTAGACCACAAAACAAGCTTCAGTAAATTTAAGAAATTTGAAATCATATCAACCATCTTTTTCTGACCACAACATTATGAAACCAGAAATCAACTATAAGAAAAAAAACTGCAAAAAAATCATAGAGGCTAAACAATATGCTACTAAACAAGCAACGGATCACTGAAAAAATAAAAGAAGAAATTAAATAAATACCTGGAGACAAATGAAAACAAAACCACTATGATCCAAAATCTATGGGAGGCAACAAATGCAGTTCTACAAGGGAAGTTTATAGCAATACTATCCTACCCCAGAAAACAAGAAAAATCTCAAATAAACAACCTAACCTTACACCTAAAGGAACTAGAAAAGGAATAATAAACAAAATCCAAAGGGAGTAGAAGAAAAGAAATCATATGGATCAGAGCAGACATAAATGAGAGACAAAATAAAGAGAAAAGATCAATGAAACTAAGAGCTGTTTCTTTGACAAGATAGACAAAATTGATAAACCTCAGTCAGAATCACCAATGAAAAAAGAGAGAGGGCCCGAATGAATAAAATCAGAAATGAAAAAGGAAAAGTTACAACTGACATCACAGATATACAAAGGATTATAAGATATTACTACAACAAAAATGCCAAGAAATGGATGTCCTAGAAGAAATGAATACATTCTTAGAAATGTACAGTCTTTTGAGACTGAACCAGGAAGAAATAGAAGATATGAACAGACTAATTTCCAGTACTGAAATTGAATCAGTAACAACAACAAAACAAAAGTCCAGGACAAGATGGCTTAAGAGGTGAATTCTACCAAACGTTTAGAGAAGAGTTAACACCTATCCTTATCAAACTGTACCAAAAATTGCAGAAAGAAGGCTTTCAAAATCATTCTGCAAGGCCAGAATCACCCTGATACCAAAACCATACAAAAAATATTACAGTAAAAGAAAATCACAGGTCAATAGGACTGATGAACATAGATGAAAACAAAATCCTCAATAAAATATTAGCAAACCAAATTAACAATATATTAAAAGGATCATACACCATGATCAAGTGGGATTTATCCCAGGAATCCAAGCATGGGTCAATATACACAAATCGATCTATTTGATACACCACATTAACAAATTGAAGAACAAAAACCATATGATCATCTCAAAGGATGCAGAAAAAGTTTGTGACAAAATTCAACATCCATTCATGTTAAAAAAACAAAAAAAACCTCAACAAAGTGGGCATAAAGGGAACAGACCTCAACATAATAAAGGCCATATATGGTAAGCCCACAGCTAACATCATACTCAACATAGAAAACCTGAAAGCATTTCCTCTAAGATCAGGAACAAGACAAGTGTGCCCATTGTCTCCACTTCTATTCAACATAGTAATGGAAGCTGTAGCCACATCAATCAGAAATGAGAAATTCAAATTAGAAAGAATGAAGTAAAACTGTCACTGTTTTCAGATCATATGATACTCACATAGAAAATCCTAAAGATGCTACTAAAAAACTACTAGAGCTTGTCAGTGAATTTGCTAAAGTTGCAGGATACAAAATTAATATACAGAAATTTGTTGCATTTCTATACACTAAAAATGAAATGCCAGAAAGAGAAATTAAGAGAGCAATCCCATTTACCATCACATCAAAAAGAATAAAATACCTAGGAATAATCCTACCTAAGGAGGTAAAAGACCTGTATTTGGAAAATTATAAGATACTGATGAAAAAAGATGACACAAGTAGATGGAAAGTATCCTGTGTTCATGGATTGGAAGAATTAATATTCTAAATGACCAAACTACCCAAAGCAATCTACAGATTAAAAGCAATTCCTGTCAAATGACCAATGACATTTTTGAGATAACTACAACAATTAATTTAAAAATTTTTGTGGAAGTACAAAAGACTCCAGATAGCCGAAAAAAAACATGAGAAAGAAGAATAGATGGAGGAATCACACTCCCTGAGTTCAGACTATACCACAAAACTACAGCAATCAAAACAGTATGGTACTGTCACAAAAACAGGCACATAGATCAAGGGAACAGAACAGAGGGCCCAGAAATCCACACATTTATGGTCAATTGATCTACAACAAAGCAGGCAAGAATATACAATGGAGAAAAGACAGTCTAGTCTATAAGTGGTGCTGGGAAAACTGGACAGTCGCATGTAAAAGAATGAAATTAGAGTATTCTCTAACATCATATACAAAAATAAATTCAAAGTGGATTAAAAACCTAAATATAAGACTCCTAGAAGACCTAAATATAAGACTCCATAAAACTGCTAGAAGAAAACATAGGTAGAATGCTCTTTGACATAAATGGTCACAATACTGTTTTGGATCTCTCTCCTAAGGTGAAGGAAACAAAAGCAAAAATAAACAAATGGGACCTAATTAAACTTAAAAGCTTTTGCACTGCAAAGGAAACCACTGACAAAATGAAAAGATAACCTGCTGGGAGAAATTATTTGCAAATGACAGAGTGATAAGGGGTTAATATCTAAAATATATCAAGAACCCATACAAGACAATATCAAAAAACAACCCAATTAAAAAATAGGCAGTATACCTGAATAGACACATCTCCAAAGAAGACATACAGATGGCCAACAGGCACATGAAAAGAAGCCCAATGTTGCTAACCAGAGAAATGTAAATCAAAACTAAAAGGAGATATCACCTCACAACTGTGAAATTGACTGTCATCAAAAATACCACAAACAACAAATGTTGGTGAGGATGCGAAGAAAAGGACCCCTAGTACGCTCTTGGTGGGATTACAAATTGATGCAGTCACTATGGAAAACATTATGGAGTTTCCTCAAAAAATTAAAAATAGAACTACCATATGATCAGCAATCCAAATGCTGGGGCTATATCCTAGGAAAATGAAAACACTAATTTGAATATATACATGCACTCCAACGTTCATAGCAGCATTATTTACAATAGGCAAGATATGGAAGCAACTCAGGTGTCCATCAACAAATAATCATCTGTTTAAAAAGATGTGGTATATATATACAATGGAACACTACTCAGCCATAAAAGTGAATTAAATCTTGTCATTTGCAACAACATGGATGGACCTGGAGGGTATTATGCTTAGTGAAATGAGTCAGACAGACAAAAGCAAATAATATATATTACCAATTATATGTGGACTCTAAAAGATAAAACAAACTAATGAATAAAACAAAAATGAAGCAGACTCACAGATATAAAGTAAAAACTAGTGGTTATGAATGGGGAGAGGGAAGGGGGAAAGTGAAATTAAGGAGGGGATTAGAGGTACAAACTACTATGTATAAAATAAATAAGCTACAAGGACATATTGTACAGGACAGTGAATATAGCCAATATTTTATAATAACTGTAAATAGGGTATAATGTATAAAAAGTTTGAACCACTTTGTTATACACCCAAAGCTAATAGAATGTTGTAAATAAAATATACCTTTAAAAAATTTTTAAGTACTTGCATTGAGGCTTTGGAGCTTTGACTGACCTCATAGAAGCGTGTGTGCATCCTCAAGTCATCTAGTGTCAGGGACTAGAATGAGCTGATTTGTTAATAATCATTGCTCACATGTTCCACCACTGGGTCTGGGTTAGTCAACTTTCTAGGAACTTTACACATTCTGAGAATAAGGGAAGGGGGTGGAAAGCCCTAAACAGACAAGGGAGCTCTTTCTCAAAGTGTGTGATGGAAAGTCTTATAGCTCAAAATACAAAGCATATACACTATATTTACTTTTTGCATTCTCTAGGTACCTAAGTTTCTTCTCTCTACACATATTGAGGGAAAAAATGATGAATAAACTCATAAATAGATAAAGCTTTATTGTCTCTAGAATTATAAATGTATGTGACAAATCTATATAGCCATTTGTCAGAAAGAAATTCAATCTTTATATAAGACCTTAAATAAAATAAGTGATTATTTTAAGGCTGTGAGTAAAAGGTTCAGAACGCCAAAAGTCAATATCTGTTTTTTTTTAAAAGTGGTATTTTTAACAAAGTAATTTTTACTAACTAAATTAATAATATATTTGTAAGTAATAGATACCATATAGGTTTCTCAGCTCTCTACTGTAGATATTTTTTTAATAGTTTCAAAGGTAAAAATGGCCATGGACTCCCACACACCACCTCCATCCTAGGAATAATGAAAAAATAGAGGTTATCATTGATTAAGCTCATTGGGAAAAACGCGGTCATTGTGTAGTGGCCTCAGTTTATGAGTGACATTTTCCCCTGGTATCATATATATTTCTCTTTGTGAAAGAGCTTGAGAAAGAGAGACACATGGTCTTATCCATTAGGATTTCTGACTGCATGAATCTATAGGGTGTTCAGTTTGAGTTGAGACTTCAATAGAGGGAGTAGATGTTTATTCTTCTACTCCAGGATATAGAGAGTCATTTTGTGTACTAAATAGTATTTCTGAACCTAATAGTACCTGCCAAAATAGCACATTTTTAACCAGAAAATTATTCACCTACCAGAGCCACTTTCAAGATATAATTAGAATTCTGCTGCCTCAACCCTGTGCTCTAAAGTCAAAATTATTTCTGGCTGTGTCCTGCAAACTCTATTCTATTTAGTATACAAGGTTTTCTTGAGTGTTTTGTTCTGGGAACCACTTAACATTGATATGTGTCCAGGTGCATTTATCATGTTAGCCTAGCATAGTAATTAAATGGCTGAAGTTGTTCAGTGTATGAATACACTATGCTCATTATTACCAGTCAGCATCATATACAGATAGACTTCTAAATATTGCTTCTACATAATCATCTGGTCTGTGCTCAATAACATTCTTGCAATTTCAATGTCTTTTATTTCCAGCTGTGATTTTGGCTCTTAAGATTTCATCAACTGTAGATCACAATATCAATTTGTAAAGTAATGGAATTGCAGTTCTGAGAAAAACTTAAATAGTTCATATAGTTAGTTTGTCCCTTGCCTATAAAATGAATTTCATTTCAAAAGGTTTGATTTCACTTTATTTTCACATATTACTGAGAAAAATCCTCAATCTACCTCCAGTGTTTATTGGTCCTTATGTTTCAAATATGAAAATGATCTGCTTAGTTCTCTTGTTGCAGGGAGTGCAATTGACTGACAGCTGCAGCTGCTATCCCTTTGGATCCACCGCATTTTCACCAAGGTCATGTTTCCTGTGGCTGCTCCCAGGCAATGACTGAGAATTGTGGGAACTGAAAGCAAGCCCATTCCAGCAAGACATGTTACTCCTCCAGGTGAATTGGGCTTGGGTCTTCCCATGAGCCTTGCCAAAACTTTCTTGTAACTGTACTGCAGTCAGAGACTCTTCCTACCCCAATCCATCTTCTTTGCCTCTCTCTTTATACAGGTGATATAGCTACACCACAGTCTTAAGGTTCTCTCCTTCTTCCCCTACTCTGTCCCCCAATACACCTCTGTCATTTCTAATCCCACCTTGAAGGGAAGTCTGCTTCTTGAAGGACACATACTAATGCAATCTACTAGTCGAAAACCTTCCTTAGGTTCAATTATAACTCTAAATACTAGCAAAAAAATTACCACTCCAGTTTGTTGTTTGGTGGAGATGGAGAAAAACCATAGAAAGAATAAAGTATTTCTATATCTGAAGAGTTGAACCAAGGTATTTCATACATTCTGTCTTCTTTAATGTAGTATCCATGTAACTTAAAATGGCATTATTAACCCATATACTTAATTCATTGTATCCTTTATTTCTACCATATTTTATTGATTCTAAGGTAAATGTTTTCACATTTTAGCATATCTGTGATATCTTTTATAAGTACAGATATGTCATAATTTAAGCAGTATCCTTTCTTCCTTAATCATAAGTAAATTAATGGAGTATCTTACAATCATTGACATCTAAATTCTACCAAATTTTCTATCTTTGCTTTGTACATTTTCCCTATATTTTGTGTGTGTGTGTATATGTGTGTATAGACCCCTGAACCAAACATTTTATGTTTTCTCCATCTCCATTTTATTGGTTATTTGTGTAATAGAAGGGGATCTTTTAATTTTTCCATATTTCAGCTTGATTTAGCCATTCTATTACAATATTTCTTTCTTAGTTATCTGAAAGAAAATCTTAAAATTATGTTTATAAATGAAATGTTTGAATACCATGAGACTTTCTTCTCTATTGAATCTTTAGTCAGTTTTGTGAATATGTTGAAGACATGATAAGAATGCTCTGTTGAAACTCAGATTCCATATAATTTCATTAAATCAAGTCCTCATTTGCATTTTTGGTGTATTTGCTTTCAAGAAGAAGCAAATATCATGTTAGAAATCAAAAAAAGTGTCACCACCATAGATCAAAGTTGTAGTATAATATGTTGATATTAAAGATCAACATCAAGAGAGAAAAAAAGAAATTTTATTGATATTAATTTATAATGTAAGGGAGTGAATAAGAATATGTTGTATGGAGCCTGATTTACTTGAATGTATATATATATTAAGTAGCCTTAGATATTTTATACTTATTAATAATTACCTAAGTGACCTTGTATCTCACTAAAAATCTGTGCCACCATCTCTCAGTTCCAAACCTACCCTTCTATATTATGCTTTGTGATACTGGGCCTGGGACCCTACAAA
Source organism: Balaenoptera musculus (assembly GCF_009873245.2). Taxonomy (NCBI): domain Eukaryota; kingdom Metazoa; phylum Chordata; class Mammalia; order Artiodactyla; family Balaenopteridae; genus Balaenoptera; species Balaenoptera musculus. Next base: position 59,845,036 of record NC_045798.1, read on the forward strand.
CCATATTTCTGTTTTGCCAGTGGTTCCCTGTTGTGCCCTGCACTTCAGGGAGATTGCAAAGGTGGAGGATGGAAAAGAGACTCCTCCTTTCTCTCTGTTTGCTTTTCCTGTCAGTATCACCATAGCAACATTTCTTCATTCCAGCAACAGCAATTCCCTCCTGTGGCAGCTGCTGAATCCAATTTGTGGTTTGTAGACCAGCTTTAATGTACCCTCTTAGAGACACCAGCATCTGTCAGTTGGTGCTTGTGTCCTCTTTTCAGAGATTTGGGTCCTAGTCCTATAGGATTCCTCCTCCAAGATCAAAGACTCTAGCACTAGTCAAGCAGCACTTTTTCCTCAGAGGTCAGAGTTTCAGCTCCTTGGGGCCCTCTTCTAAGCTTCTAAGTGTTCATAATTCCAATCTCACCTCTTTGTTTTTTCAGCCATAGGCTTGGTAACTGCTTCCTACAGTTGCTACCTTTGTGTACCTCAGTGTGTGTGGTGTGCTGAAGCTCCTGATATCAGTTTGTGTAAGTTGATTGTGTTCTCCTCACCCCAACTTTACATCTAATAATGTCAAGTGTTAGCTTCACATCAGCCAAGGTGAGAGTATGTTCATAATTCCTACACCCACATCACAAAGCCAGTTTACTAGCCCACGGCACCTTAGACCTCTCTTTTTAACTTTTTAGTAATATTGTTAATAACTTAATACCTAGTTGAGATGTCTTTAGCTTAAAATCTATATGTTTAAATAACTAATGGGATTTCTGACTCCGGACTGAATCATAAATGACCCAGTATCATTTTTCTCAACTGTAAAATGAAGACATTTTTAAAACTTTCACCATAAATTTCATGTGAGTATAAAATGAGACAACATATTTAAGATGATTAACTTAGTACATATTATAAATGACTTTGCAACCAATTTATTAAATTCAATTCTATCTCTATTTTGGCCAGTCTTTTCTCTTTCCTCCATTTTAAGCCATTAGATAGAAAATTCTCAAAAGGGATAAATTTGCCATCAAGGGAACATTTAGTATATGATAATGTCTGAAGACATTTTTGGTCATCACAACTTGTGAAGAAGGCTGTTATGGGCATATAATGGATAGAGTGAAAGGATGTTGCTAAACATGCAATGCATAGTTCAGCCCCACATGGCAAAAAATGTCACAAATGTCAATACAGCTGAGACAGAGAAACCCTGAGTTAGATTCTTAGTATTTCTTTTCTTCAGGATGTTTGTCTAAGCTGAAAACAGAAAAATTTCAAAGTCATTAGGTTCTTCCCCATTTTGTAAAAGCCTGAACTCATTGAAGAAATGATGTTAAGGGAGAGGGAGAGACGCTAATGAGAACCTATTGTATAGCTCAGGGAACTCTACCTAATGTTCTGTGATGACCTAAATAGGAAGGAAACCCAAAAATATAAGGAGTAAATGTATACATATAGCTGATTCACTTTGCTCTAGAACAGAAATTAACACAACATTGTAAAGCAACTATACTCCAATAAAAATTAATTTAAAAAATAGAGAGAGAGAGATGAAGATGCCATGTTCCTGTGTGGATTCCTTCAGCAGGGGAGGGGGAGCTAAAGCAAGTGAGTAGACTTTGTATGTAACAGGCAAATACCAGAAACAACACAAATGCACATAAACAGGCAAGTGGATAAATTCCTTACAATGGAGTATTGATCATTAATAAAAAGTAGGAAACTATTGATACACACAACTATTTGATCAACTTTCAGAATGATTATAATGAGTCAAATAAATCAGAAAACAATACTATTTTGTTATTACATGTATCTAAAACTCTAGAAAATGCAAACTAATTTATAGTGACTGAAATAGATCCGTGGATATATGGGAAGTTGGAGGGGGAGAAAGGCAGGAGCTTAGAATTACAAGGGTGCATGAGGAAAGTTTTGTGGGTAATATGTTCACTATTTTGATCGTGGTGATGGTTTTATGGTTGTATTCCTATGGCAAATGTATTAAATATTACAATTTAAGTATGTGCAGTTCAGGGTTGACAGTGACCAAGATGATGCAGTAGGAAGACCCAGAGCTCACCTCTTCCCATGGACACACCAAAATTACAACTATTCACAGAGTAACTATCAATTAGAATGACCTGAATTCTACTATAAAATATTCTCTACAAATAAAGATATAAAGAAGGAACCACAATGAGATGCGTAGGAGAGGCAGAGATGTGGTATAAACAAGACCCACACCCTGGGTAGGCAACCTACAAATGAAAGGATAATCACGCTTGCAGAGGTTCTCCACAGGAGAGAGTGATTGGAAACCCACATTGGGCTTTCCAGCATGGGGCATCTACACAAGGAAATGAGCCAGAAGAATGTCTGGTTTTGAAGGCTAGTCAGGCTTATGTACAGGAGAGCCACAGGGTTGTATGAAATAGAAACTCCACTTTTAAAAGAAATCACACACATTCTGAGACCCAACACAAAGATAGTCATTTGTAAAGAGCCTGATCTTGGAGACCCTCCTGGAGAAGCAGGACACACCTAGGACTCACCCTTGGGAGATAGACACTGGCAGCAGCCATTTTGAGGAGCTTATTATACCATGAGAACACTGGTGCTGGAAAATGTCATTTTGGAGCACTCCTTCTAGCCTATTAAAGTGGGGGGGCTTACCCGCCACCAGCCAGTTAAACCCAAGGCAAGAAGCTAGGCTTATGGGCACAGCCCCACCTACCAGTGGGCCAGCACCAGCTATGAACACCACCAGGTCTCCAGCCAGTTGCCTCAGGACAGGACTCTGCCCACAAGTGGATCAAGGATCAAACCCCAGTACCAGTGGGTGGACACCAGACCTGAGACCTCTAGGATTCTCATCCAGCAGCCCTTGGACCTGGCCTTGCCCACCAGGGGCCAGCAGCAACCCCAAGACCCTCAGATCTTGCAGCCAGGTGCCCTAGGAAAAGACCCTGACCTGCAGGCTTGCACCAGACCTGGGACTATCAGGTCGTAAAACCAGTCATGACAGGACTCTGAGCAACACAACAGGAGCTGACAGCCTCTACACAAGGCAGGGTCTGGCAGCCAACTGGACCAGGAGCCAGCCCTTCTTCCCAGTGCACCCATAGTAATCAGCCCTGCCACAACAGAAGGGCTTACTCAGCCTACATAGGGGGCAACCTTAAAGCATATGACTCTAATGACCAGAAGACAGTGTGCTACTGGGCCCAATTGGACAACTCCTACATAAAGTACTTCTCAAAGTTCAGGAAATATAACCAACCTACCTAATACATTGAAATAAACACAGAAATCAGGCAAGATGAGGCAACAAAGAAATATGTTCCAAATGAAGGAACAAGGTAAAATCCCATAAGAAAAACTAAGCAAAGTGTAGATAAGCAATCTACCTAATAAAGAGCTCAAGGTAATGATAAAGATGCTTAATGCACTCAGAGAAGAATGAACACAGTGGGAAGTGTAACAAAGAGTTAGTTAGAAAATATAAAGAAGAGCCACACAGAGCTAAAGAATACAGTAATTGAAATAAAAAATATATATACACTAGAAGGAATCAAGAGCAGATTAGATAATACAGAGGAGTAGATCATTGAACTGGAAGACAGAGTAAAGGAAACAACACAAACCAAACAGAAAAAAAAAAAAAATTTTAAATGAGGAGTTTTTAAGAGATCTCTGGGACAACATCAAGCATGCTAACTTTTGCATTATAAGGGTCCCAGGAGGAGAAGAGAGAGAGAAAGGAGAATAAAAATTATTTTTAGAGATAATAGCTGAAACTTTTCTAACCTGGAAAAGGAAACAGACACCCTGGTCTAGGAAGCACAGAGAATCACAAATAATATGAACCCAAAGAGATTCACACCAAGACATATTTTAATTAAAATGGAAAAAAAAATAAGAGAGAATCTTAAAAGCAGCAAGGGAAAAGCAACTGGTTATGTATAATGAAGTTCCCATAAGACTGTCAACTGACTTTTCAGCATAAACTCTGCAGGTTAGAAGGGAGAGGCACAATATATTTAAAGTGATGAAAGGAAAAATCCCTACAAACAAAAATACTGTATCCAATAAGGCTATCTTTCAGATTTAAATAGAGATAAAAAGTTTTACAGACAAGCAAAACCTAAACTATATCAGTGCCACTAAATCAACTTTACAAGAAATATTAAAGGTACTTCTCTAAATAGAAGAGAAAGACCAGAACTGGAAATATGAAAATAAAGAGAAAAAAATCTAATTGGTAAAGCAAATATATACAGTAAATGTAGTAGACCAACCACTTATAAAGCTAATAAGAGTGTTAAAAGACAAAAGTAGTAAATGCAAAGGATCATAAGAGATTACTACAAGCAATTATAGGCCAATAAAATGGACAACATAGAAGAAATGGATGCATTGTAGATTCCTAGAAATGTACAATCTCCCAAGTCTAACCCAGGAAGAAATAGAAAACAAACAGACCAATTACCTGTACTGAATTTGAATCATTAATTAAAAAAAAAAAAACTCCTAACCAACTAAAAGTCCAGATCCAGATAGATTCAGAGGTGACGTCTACAAAACATTTAAAGAAGAGTTAACAGCTATCCTTTTCACCTATTCCAAAAAAGTGAAATGGAAGTTACCCTTCCAAATGCATTCTACAAGGCCAGCATCATCCTGCTACCAAAACCAAGAAAAGACACAGCCAAAAAAAAAAAAAAAAAAATGCATGCCAATATCCCCAATTAATATGGGTGCAAAAATTGTTGATAAAACATTAGTAAGGAAAATTAACAATACATTAAAAAAAATCATACAACATGATCAAGTGGGATTTATCCCAGGAATTCAGGGATGGTTCAATATTCACAAAACAATCAACATGATACACCACATTAACCAATTGAATAATAAAAATCATATGATTATGCCAATAGATGTGGAAAAAGTTTCTGACAAAATTCAGCAACCATTTATGAAAAACTCTCAATAAAGGTCATATAAAAGAAACATACCTCAAACTAATGAAGGCAATATATGGCAAACCTTCAGCCAATATCCCTCTAAGATCAGGAATAGGACAAGGAATGCCCACTCTTACCAGTTTTATTCAAACATAGTATTGGAAGTCTTGGCCACAGCAATCAGAAAGAAAAAAAAAAAAAAAGAAAAAAGAAAAAAAATGAAAGGCCTCCAAACTGGGAAGGATGAAGTAAAACTGTCACTGTTTGCAGATAACATGATACCATGTAGAGAAAATCTTAAAGCTACCACCAAAATACTATAAGAAATAATTAATCTATTTAGTTGTTTCAGGATACAAATTTAGCATATGGAAATCTATTGCATTTCTATACACTAACAATGAACTATCAGAAAGAGAAATTAAGAAAACAATCCCATTTACAATCACATCAAAAATAATAAAACACCAGGACTTTCCTGGCAGTCCAGTGGTTAAGACTCTGTGCTCCCACTGCAGGGGTTGTGTGTTCGATCCCTGGTTGGGGAACTAAGATCCCACAAACTGTGCAGTGCTGCCTCCCCCCAAAAAAAATCCCACATGCTGCATGGTGTGGCTAAATATAATAATAATAATAATAATAATAATAATAATAATAATAATAATAATAATAACAATAATAATAAATACTTAAGAATAAAACTACCAAAGGATGTATTTAAAAGACACATACTCAGAAAACCATAAGACACCGATGAAAAACTGAAGATGACACAGATGGAAAGATATATCATCATCTGAAAAAAACAAAAACACTAATTCAAAAAGATCATTGCAACATTATTTATAATAGCCAAGATATAGAAGCAACCTATGTGACCATCAAATAGATGATTGGATAAAGAAGATGCAGTATATAAATACAATGAAATATTACTCAGCCACCAAAAAGAATGAAAACTTGCCATTTGTGACAACATGGAAGGACCAAAAGGGTATTATGTTACATGAAATAAGTGAGACAGAAAAAGAAAAATACCATAAGAATTTGCTTATATGTGGAAACTAAAAACCAAATGAACAAACAGAAACAGAGTTACAGATTCGGAAAACAAATAGGCAATTGCCAGAAAGGAGGAGATGGGGAGAGAAAAGAAATAGGTGGGGGAGATTAAGAGGTACAAATTTCCAGTTGCAAAATGAGTGAGTCACGGGGATGAAATGAACTGAGTAGGAAAAGTAGTTAATAACCATATACTATCTTTGTATGGTGACTGATTGGAACAAGACTTGTTGTGGTGATCATTTTGAAATGTATAGAAATATTGAATTACTCTGCTGTGTAATAAGAGCTAACTTGGTGTTGTAGGTCATTATACTTCAAAAACAAACAGAAAAATTCATAGAAAAAAAAATCAGATTTGTGGTTACCAGAGGCAAGGGATAATACAAGAGGAATTGTATGAAGGTAGGCAAAAGGTACAAAATTCCAGTTTAAGATAAATAAGTCCTAAGGATGTAATATACATGATAAATATAATTAACACTGCTGTATGTTATATATTAAAGTTAAGAGAGTAAATCCTAAGAGTTCTCATAACAAGGAAAAAAAGTTTTCTATTCTTTTAATTTGGTATCTATATGAGTTGATGGATGCTCACTAAACTTATTGTGGTAATCATTTCATAATGCATGTAAGTCAAATCATTAGGTTATACACCTTAGACTTTTATATACACAGTGCTTTATGTCAATTGCTTCTACTCAATTTTTTAAAAAAGAGGAATTGAAGATGACACAAACAAATAGAAAGATATACTGTGCTCATAGATTGGGAGAATTAATGTTAAAATAACAATGTTCCCCAGGTCCATTTATTGCCTATATACTCGCCAGAATCAATGCACTCCCTATCAAAATACCAATGACATTTTTCACAGAACAAGAACAAATAATTCTAAAATCTGTATGGAAATACAAAACATCTTGAAGAGCCAAAACAATCTCAAGAAAGAATAACAATGCTGGAGGTATTGACTTCCTAGTTTTAAACTATACTACAAAACTGCAGTCATCAAAACAACATGGTATTGGCACAAAAACCTACACATGGATTAATGGAACAGATTGAGAGCCTGGAAATTAACCCATATTTATATGGACAATTAATCTATGATAAAGGAGGCAAGACTGTATAATGGATAAAATACAGCTTTTCAATAAATGATGTTGGGAAAACTGGACAGCAACATGCAAAGGAATCAAACTGTACTCCTTTCTCACACCATATACAAAATAAACTCAAGATGAGTTAAAGAGTTAAATGTAAGACCAGAAACCATAAAAATTCTAGAAGGTAATATAAGAATTTTACTCTTTGACCTTTGTCTAGGTAATATTTTGGGGGTGGGGAATATGTTTCTTAAGGCAACAGAAACAAAAGCTAAAATGAACAAATGAGACTACATCAAACTAAAAAGCTTTTGCACAGTGAAGGAAACTACTAACAAAATGAAAAGGCAACCTACTGCCTGGGATAAGATATTTCCAAACAGTATATTGGATATTAAGAATAAGGGATTCATACCCAAAATATACAAAAAGTCATGTAACTCAACTACAACAACATCCAAAAAAAAAAAAAAACTGATTTAAAAAAGGACAAAGTATCTGAATAAACATCTTTCTGAAGAAGACATGCAGATGGCCAACAAACACATGAAAAGATGCTCTACATCACTAATCATCAGGGAAATACATATCAAAACCAAGATGAAATATCACCTTACCCCTGTCAGAATGGCCATTATCAAAAAGACAAGAAATAAGTGTTGGTGAGGATGTGAAGAAAATGGAACTCTCGTGCATTGCCTGTGGAAATGTAAATTGGTGAGGCCACTTTGGAAAACAGTATGATGTTTCCTCAAAAAAATAAAAATAGAACTACTATTTTTAATCCAGCAATTCCACTTCTGGGTATTTTTCCAAAGAAAACAAAAATGTTAATTCCAAAAGATACGTGCACCTCTGTTGTTCATTGCAGCATTATTTACAATAGCCAAGATATGGAAGCAATCTAGTACCCATCATTGGATGAATGGATAAATGGATAAAAAAGATGAAATATATATATGTATATGTATATACACACACACAAAGAAATATTACTCAGCCACAGAAAAAGAATGAAATCTTAGCATTTGTGGATGGATAGACCTAGGGGTATTGTGCTAGGTGAAATAAGTCAGACAGAGAAAGACAAACACCATATGACTTCACTTACATGTGGAATCTAAAATACAAAACAAATAAACATAAAGCAGAAACAGAGACATAGATACAGAGAACAAATAGGTGATTGCCAGAAGGAAGGGATGGGTGGGATGATAGGATAGAGAGATTAAGAGGCAAAAACTTCCAGTTACAAAATAAATGAGTCATGGGAATAAAACATACAGCATGGGGGATATAATAGTAATGATATAATATCTCTGTATGGTGACAGATGGTATTTAGACTGATTATGGTGATCGTTTTGTAATGCACAGAAATATCAATCACCATGCTCTACACCAGGAATTAATGTAGGTCAATTATACTTCAAAAACAAAACAAAAAAAAAACAGAAACAAAAACAAACTCATAGAAAAAGAGATCATATTTGTGGTTACCAGAGGTAGGGGTTAGGGGCAAGGGAATTGGATGAAGGTGGTCAAAAGGTGGACAAACTTCCAGTTTAAGATAAATACTAGGGGTATAATGTTCACATGATTAATATAATTAATGCTGCAATATATTATATAAGAAAGTAATTAAGAGAGTAAAACCTAAAATTTCTCATCACAAGGAAAATTGTGTTTCTTTTTCTTTTATTTTCTGCCTTTATGAGATGATGGATGTTCACTAAACTTATTGTGTATGTAAGTCAAACTATTATGTTGTACAACTCACATTTTTACAGTGCTGTATTTCAATTTCATCTCTGTAAAAGTAGAAGAACAATTTTTATCCTTTTAAAATTTTTTAAATAAATAAATATGTGCAGTTTATCATGTGTGAATTAAACTTCAATAAGGGTATTTTTTAAAAATGTCTCAGTTTGATTCATAAACCCTATGGTAACCCTATCTAACATATGCCAAAGAAATTTTTGTTCAATTGAAATGCTGTTTCTTTTTCATTACCACTGAAAACAAAGGCATGAGATTAGATGGATAAGAAGACAAAAAACAATTAGAAAAAGGAAAGTATCTGCAATAGAGGCACTCAAGTTTAGTTAAAACTGTTTATTTTGACCACTAAATTTGCCTTTAGTAGACAAATTGTAAGAAGAATCTCTGAGATTCTGAAATGGCTAGCTCTGCTACCAGATTAACTTCACTTAAGTTATTGACTGAAAACAGATATGATTGATTGCTCAGAAGTAGTTTATTTTCCTCTAATTGGTCTCTCAATGTGTCAACGAAAACAAATTGACCATTAGAGTGGTGAAACTTGTTGGGTATATCTGCATAGCTAGGTGTGTAAAGACCTCTATTCTTACTCTGTTACATGTGTTCAAGCACTTTACATTACATTTGAGTTCTTCATTTCCCTGTCTGGAAAGAATTAGAGTAACTCACCTTAAAATTTTTTTCAATTCTAGTGAGAATCTGTTATACTTTTATCCAAATCTACTTGCACCATTGCTGCTTTGGTAAGACATTCCCTTTTCTTTTCTTTTCTTTTCTTTTCTTTCTTTGTGTCCATCTTCATTGTCTTCTTTTCATTAGTTTTTTTCCCAAATCTTTCCTTTCTTCTCTGTCCTCTGCATATTAATGACCCACATTTGACAGGCTTTTCATTACAAATATTCTGTACCTCAGAGTAGCGCACTTTTACTGCTAATTGTACTGATAGAATGGTCTACATAATTCTTAAAACAAAACCTTATTACTTAAGTGAGTCTGAATGAGTTGTGCTACAGCATGTTTCTGAGAAGGTGTAGGCTTGTCTTTATTTTAGAAAAATCAAGCCTTTATGCCACCTGGTGTCTATCAAGGAAAATATAGTTAGAATTATTAAAACTGTACCTTCAATGAAATCAGAGTGGCATATCCACATTTACTGAGGTTACTGTGATTTATATTAATCATATGATACATCTTTCCATGATGACATGTTATCCCTCATTTGAACCTCACCACTGAGAAATCCTAGCATCAGCCTAGACAGGCATTTGGTACTCCTCATTCACACTCTTTAAGTCCCCATTTCCTAGAAAAAAAAATTATTTTCCTCATTTCCTCACTTCTCTGCTCATTGGTGTAATTTCTAGAGTGGGAAGGGACTTCAAAATAACCTAATGCAAACTTTTCATGAAATCAGCCAAGAAGTTAGTGGCAGATTCATCAGAAGAACACAGGCCTCTACCCTCTCAATAAAATGCTTTTGACAATATGTTCACCATGCCTTAACTCATATAGTTTACAATCAATTAAGGAGACAAAACATAGCTAAGAGAAATAACTAAGAAGTGTAATTAAAGAAAGAAAATACTGTAAAATGTATGAAGGACAATGTAGTACTTTTTATAGTTTCTGTCATTTAAAATAAAGATTATTGGAATAATTATATGTTTATTTAGTTGAACAGAAAAAATATAGGGCAGGATTTGTTTGCCATAACTTAGTACAACTGGACTAATAGGCATGACATCAATTGGGCAAGAACCAGGAAGAGGAAGAAAGGGGCTGAAGAAATAGACTGAACTGTGGAGAGTAGTAGGGGTCCACTAATCAGAGTCCAAAGATGTCATAAATTAGTATACTACCAAATATCTAAAGAGTTCCAGTTTTCTGTTAAGAGTTGTGCATCAGAAGTGTAAATGGGGAGTAATGCTCATAATCAGGTGAGGCACCTATATCAGTTTTTTAGTTGGGGCTTGAATGACAAAGTTGCTTCTAATTCTGGGGGATGGACTACTGGGAAGAATTAGGATACCAGTATGTCAGGCTCTTGATTTTATTGATAGAAGACTTGCATCCCAGGTGTTAATTATGCTGCAGACCAAACAAATGAAGGCAGTGGGTCAATATTTCGGTGTAGGACAACACAACAATGCTTAGAACCAGGCTGAGTCACTCTGAGCACACAGGAGCTGGGGAACTTGCCTGGTCATTCCAAATACTGGACCTATTTGTGCTAGCTAAATTGTCTGTAGTGGTCTTATATGAGAAAGAGGCCTTCTATTTCACACTCTGTTATGACTAATATTCTTCATTTAACACTATGTACTGAGGGCCTATCCTGTGTTGAGCAAAGTGTTGGTTTCTAACACAATAGTTAAAAACAAACGCATTTCCTGCCAACACGGAGCTGGAATTTCCTTGACAACTAAATGCAGCTACAGGATGAACTAAGATGAAACTACAGGTTAATATCTTAACTGTCTGCTAGTAGGTGTGGCTTGAAATTCTTACATTAAATGTGTCACCTAAAATTATTTTTACAATTGATACTTTGTAGAAGTAGATTAAAATAATACCCCCAAATTCAATACCTTTACCATAATATTTTAAATTTAAAGTAGCTTTGGACAATTATAGACACTAAGTTAACAATTAAACGGGAAACATCACCTGTAGCAACACAGCCCGTAAAAAGAGATTCCATCAAACATGTAAAATTGCACCAAGAATGGTAAAGGAGCAGGCAAAAATGGAGCATCACAATTTAATTCAGTGCATTTTATTCAGAGCCTGTGGAGAAATTGAGGCTAATGAACATCTGCTTTTCTCTGAACATATTAATGTCTTATTTCAAAAGATATTGACTGGGTCCCAGCAGGCATACCATTAAGATCTATAGAATGAATAAATGAATGTCAACAATGTTTATTACGAACTATACATGATTCTCTTTGGCTTGTGATGACAAGTTGAGTAGACAGCCAAACTAATTGTTTATCCTCTTTCATTAGCAATTTTTATCCTAAGTATATTCTTCTCACTACCCCCTTTGGGTTTACTTTTTAGTTATAAACATTGGAAAGTAAAAAGTATCTTTTCATCGAAAAGAAAAAAGGTTGGGGAACTTCAGACTAGAGGGTTAATCAAGACTTTAAGTTCTATTAAATCTGATGAGGCAGTTTTCAGTATACACCAGCCCATCTCATTGACAATGCAACAGACTAATTGTTCAAAATGACTGACAGCTCCATTTGCCAGGCAGCCATTTTGAGTGGCAGTTTCACTTGCATGATGTCGATTTTGAGTGGCATCTCTACACCAAGAACACCTAGTTTGATGATTGACAACTTTACATACAAAGAAGGGAAGCCAGGACATCTCTGAGAGGCTGAAAAGCAGGTGTAGAAGAGATAGGATCTTTGGGATTTTTGTCCTTTACCACTCTTTTTTTCTGTGAACATTTCATCATCACTATTAAAAGAGTATAAGATACACACATGTAAATAAGACAGCACTTATGAGAGATTTATCATAGCTTTGCTTCAAGTTGACATAATTTTGTACTGTGCCACATGTAAATGTTTGCATCCTCTAAATGATACAAAAGATAATCATTCTAAATTATTATTGAAATTTTATCCGTGCCTCCTAATTGGCCTTATTGTTCCATTAATCACCAGGAAAACTGATAAGACTCAACACTTTCTATTTTTCATGTTTGGAGCATAATTTTCATACTATTTTTGCAAACATCTTTGACTTTAGATATTAGTTTACCGCAAAATACAAGGGGAGTCAATTACAGGGTTACTTAAAGTAACGAGATTAGACCCCATGACCTTATCGTCTCTTCCAACACTAAGAACATGTAAATTATCTATCAATCTAGAGCTCTATACTTTTTAAAGCACTTTGTCAACAGTTTTCTTATTTGTTCCCAAAACAAACATTCTGTGAAAGGAAAATGACCAATGACTAATACAGTAAGTCCCCTACATACAAACCTTCAAGTTGTTAATTTTCAAAGATGCAAATGTACGTTCCATCAACATCAGGCATGAGTGAAATTGCAGCTTGCCCTCCATCTCCTGTTGCTGATGATCCTTCTGCTCTGCCATCTCCAACCTCCTCTCTCTTCTTCAGTCAGTAACTCTTCTTGCCTGTTCATGCAATGACAACCCCTGTATGCCAGCTGTTGTACTGTACTACTGTACTTTTCAAAGTACTGTACTATAAGATTCAAAATGTGTTCTTTATTTTTTATGTTTGTTTTTTATGTATTATTTGTGTGAAAAGTATTATAAACCTATTACAGTACTATATAGCTGATTGTGTTAGTTGGATACCTAGGCTAACTTGGTTAGACTTACAAACAAAGTGGACTTACGAACACACTCTTGAAATGGAACTCTTTCATATGTAGAAGACTTACTGTATTTCTGCATTGCAGACGATGAAACAGCAGCCCCATGGGGTCAAGAACCTTTTGAAAATTCACCAAGAACTTGAATTAGAGAGCACACATTGGTCATGGCCTCCTGGCTGCTGATCTAGAGTGCCTTCTACTAAACCTTGCCACTTTAATTCCATTTATTCCATTTTCTTCTTTGTAACTAGTGTTAAAAGTCCTTTCCATCTTTGCTTCTTTTCCTGCCATATCTCTAATTTCAAGGATTCAAGCTGCTGGGTGGGTGCTGGCAAGAGTGTCCCTTTCTCAAGCTCATAACATGTGATAGTTTCTTACTGAATACCAAATCAAATGTATACTTTCTATCTCAGTTTTATAGAACTCTATAGAATGATCACACATTACTTTTCCAAGCTTATTTTATAATAGACTCTTTGTTAGTTTGTTAGGGCTGCCATAACAAAGCACTACAGACTGGTTGGCTTAAACAACAGAAATTAATTTTCTCACAGTTGTGGAAGCTAGATGTCTAAGATCAAGGTGTCAGCAGGTTTGGTTTCTTCTGAGGCCTCTCTCCTTCGTTTGTAGATGGTTGTCTTCTCATTGTGTCCTTACATGGTCTTTATTCTATGCACATGCATCCCCTGGTGTCTCTTTGCATGTCTAAATAACACTTGGTGTTGTTTTAAGAACACCAGTCAGGTTGAATTAGAGCTTAGTCTAATGGCTTCGTTCAGCTTTAATTGCCTCTCTAAAGGTCTTATCTCCAAATACAGTTACTTTTCGAGATACTATAGGTTAGGGTTTCAACATATGAAAGTTAGGGTACACATGATTCAGGCTGTAACAGTCTCTAACCAGACTTTATACTTTAGCCAGAAATGCAGAATTCCCATTATCTAAATAAAATCTATACATATTTCCCCACCTCCTCACTTTTGAGCTATGTTTGAGAAGAGACATAATTACACATATCTGTTCAATCACTAATAGAGAAGAAACCTGGGGCTTTCTGAAAAGAAAAATTAACTGACCTACTCGAGGAATGAGAGCTGGTCAGTCAATAGCACTGTCAGAATTGGATAAAGTCTTTGAAACAGGCCAGGGGCTTCATACCAATTGTAATGTTTCCTCTCAGTTATTCCTCTGGCTAAAGTGAGATTTCTAGTCATCTTTGCTGAATATTATCTATTCTAAAAATATTTCTTACACGGAACTTCTCAGATAAAGACCTTCTTGATTCCCCTAGCTAGAAATTAACTTTCTCTCTTCAGAAACTTTGTCTTCATTTTATAGTATTTCCCATGTTATAGTTATCTGTGTATTTGTTTCAACTCCCTCATCTGATGTTGTAAATGAAAAATGGAGTTTATTTTCCATGGTAGCACCTAATATCTTGGTTTGCACATTTGCATAACCACACTCTCAATAAATATTTATTGCATTAGATTAATTTTTAAACATAGACTCTCCATTATAAAATTAGCCCAAGTTAAAAAAAAGAATACAGTACTAGAGAGAGGCCAAAGCACTTGATAGATATTTCAGCTGATCCTCAAGTCAGGAGCTCTCAGAGCTTCTTTCCATCACAATACTTATTATTTTTAATTTTAGTTAGTGGGTTACATATTTGTCAGTCCCCACCAGAAGGCTGTGAGAACTTTTGGACAACTCTGTCTTATCTTTGTACCCCTAATATTCATGCTGGCATGTAGTAGATGTTCTGAAATGTACTGAATGAATAAATGCATGAATGAAGAAGTCTTACTCACAGGAGTTCAGGATTTAGGTGTGCAACTTCAAGTTGGAAATGCTTTGTGTTTAAAGACATCAAATAGGTATATATCGCCATCTACTGGAAAATATACAGCAATGCTATCAGAAAATGGAACTCGCCCAGGACACTACATGGAATTTTTACTGAGTTGCAACTGAAAAGACAATTGCCTTTGCCTAACAATTACTACAACAATAAACAAAGTTATAGATTCCTTATCATATAATATTTTAGAAAACATTTCTTTAATGAAGAACTTGAGTAAAAAAATTATCTGGACTTGATGAAACCAGGATGCACCCTCCAATGTGCTCAAGTGCATAAATGCATATCCATCTTTTCAAATATTGCCACTCTTGCTAATCTCATTCCTCTGCCCTGTCTTTTATGTCAGTTACTCTAGTTAATTCTGTACCAGTGGACAGAATCTCAGATACAGGCAAATTTTATCTAGGCATGCATAGTCTTTCTCATTATCTTTATGCTTTCTAAGTTTTACAAAAGTTTTAGGACACCAATGACTTTTTGTTAAAAAGACTTGAAACTAGAATCTGTGTTTATGTTTGTATATTATGTTTGTATACTTTTTGGTCTGTGTGTATCTCTGAAATTGAAAATAGTACAGTAGGGTATTAGAAGAACATCTGACAATAACTGTATGGTTTGAATGATCCTGAAAGTCATATCCCATTCCTGGTCATCTAGTTCATATTTATGTAAATAATTTTTAAAAATAATATTATTAAAACATATTTATTTAATGCTATTCTATTAAAATAGTATACTTAGCTTATATAGAAATTTAATATATGGCCCCAGATTCTAGAAAGGTTTTAATCTATTAAGGGAGTTCATGTTTTATTCAAAAATCTATGTTAGGAGCAAACATCACACACACACACACACACACACACACACACACACACACACACACACCTCACACAAATAAGACAAAATATATGAAGGAACTTTTCAGGTATTACATATCTAATATCTAATAGATATCACAGGGTTATGATCTTTGAGAAAAGGAGTAACACATGAGGTGAGTTCCACATTCATACTGATTTTCTGCCTGGGACATTTCTTAAACTGGAGTTGCAATAGAAACTTTTCAAAATAAGACATACAAGTAAAAAGGCTGAAACAATTGAGCAGAACATCAGTGAGTTTGGGGAAAACTTCAAGCACTTTAATATATGTGTAATTGGAGTCCCCAGAGGAGAGAGAGGAAAAAACATTTGAAGAAATAAAGGCCAAAAAGTCCCAAATTTGGTGAAAATTCTAAATCCACAGATCCAGAAAGTTCAATTAAGCCAGAGAAAACACTAACAAAACTACAAAAAGACACATCACAATAAAGTTGCTCAAAGTTAGTAATAAAGAGAAAATCTTAGATGCAGCATGAGAAAGAAATACAGAAGAACAAATATAAAACAGATTTTTCATTGAAAACAATGCAAACAAGAAGATGATATCTATAAAATACTGAAAAGAAAAAAAATCTGAGAACTTAGAATTCTGTATCCAGCAAAATTATCTATCATAAGTTATACTATAGATGGAATGTTTCTATGTATCCTTCTCAAATTCATATGTTGAAACCTTAAACTCCCACAAGTGATGCAATTAGAAGGGGGTAATTTTGGGAGGTGACTAGGTCACCTTAAGCAGTGAGGGTGAAGTTCTCATGAACGGGGTTAATGTTCTTATAAGAGAGCTCTATCACTCTTTCCACCATGAGGACACAGCAAAAGGATGGTTGTCTGTGAACCACGAAGTAGGCTTTTATCAGACACGGAATCTGCTGGAGGCTTGATTAGTAAAAATCAATTTAAAAGAAATCCCCAAACTGAAAAGGTAGTCTCTTCAAAAAACAGTGCTGGGAAAACTGGAGAAATACAAGCATAAAAATGTATTTGAATCCCTATCTCACATCACACACAAAAATTAACTAAAATATATATTGAACACTTAAACATAAGACCTGATATCATAAAATTCCTAGAAGATTCAGGAAAGAAGCTCCTCAACATTGGTCTTGGATATAATTTTTTGTATATGATGCCCAATGCACAAACAACAAATGCAAAAATTAACAAATTGGACTACATCAAACTCAAAAGCTCCTGCACAGCAAATGAAACAATTAAAAAAAAGAAAACACAATCTACAGAATGAGAGAAAATTTTCACAAACCATTTAACAAATAAGGTGTTAATATCCAAAATATAGAAAGAACTTATACAACTTAATAACACAAAATAACTGATAATCTGATTTAAAAGTCAGAAGAACTAAATAGACTTTTTTCCAAAGAGGACATCATAGTGGTCAACACACACCTGAAAATATGCTCAATAACACTAATCATCAGAGAAATGCAAATTAAAACCACAATGAGATATCGCCTCACATCTGTTAGAATGACTATCATCAGAAAGACTAGAGATGACAAGTGCTGGTGACGATATAGTAAAAAGGGAATCCTTATACACTGTTGATAGGAATGTAAATTGGTCCAACCATTATGGAAAACAATACAAAATTTCCTCAAAAAAATTAAAATAAATCTACCATATGATCCAGCATTTCCACTTCTTTCCAAAGGAAATAAAAATAGAATTTTAAAAAGATACATACACTCCCATGTTTACTGCAGCATTATTCACAATAGTTAAGATATGGAAACAACATAAATGCCTATCAAAGGATGAATGGATTAAAAAAAAAGATATGACACATATACAATGAAATATTACCCATCCAAGAGAAGGGAGGATATCCTGCCATTGCAACAACATGGATGGACTCTGAGCACATTATTCTAAGCAAGGCAAGTCAGACAGAGAAAGAGAAGTACTGTATGGCATCACTTATATGTGAACTCTAAAAAAGAGAGTTGAATGATGTTTACAACAGAATGGGGTAAACAGGCATAAGATTGATAGTGTTTAATTGTACAAACTTCCAACAAGTAGTAAATAAGCCATAGAGACCTAATGCACAGTATCATGAACACAGACAATAGTACTATACTACAATCATCAAATTTGCTGAGATACTAAAACTTAAATATTCCAAACATTAAAAGAAGAGAATAATTATATAATGTGATAGAGGAGCTAAATTTCACAACAATGGCAATCATATTACAATATATAATATGAATGTATCAAGTTAATGCATTGTAATGTGAAATGTATGCAGTTATATGTCAAATATATATGTACAATATAATGTATATTATATAAAATATAAAATTATGCACCCTTCAAAAATCCCCAAAGTCTAGGATACAAAATTTAAAATTATATAGCTTCTAAGTTGACTTTGGGGAAAATAGTATAATAAAGAGTAATTAATCCAAAAGGTGGCAAGAAGGAAATAATAAAAAAAAAACATAATAAACAAAAGACAATATATGCCCAAAATACCAATAATTATATTAAGTATGAATTTACTATAAGCTCTAATTAAAGCAAAAACTAGAAGGGATAGAGGATATTACAAAGATCTAACAAACATTAAAATGGAAAGTTTTATACACAAATTTTGCTAATAAATTTGAAAATTTAAATGAAAAGACAATTTCTAGGCAAATAATAATTTACAAACCTGAAACAAGATGAAATAGAAAACTGGTATATTCCTATGCCACAAAAGAAAATGAATCTATCATTAAAATATTTCAGCAACAAAAAAATCTATAGGCCCAGAAAGAAGATAAAAAGTGAACAAACAGAATTGTTCATGTACATAGATGGCATAATTTTATACATAAAAAATTCAAAACTTATTTACAAACTATTAGAATTAAAAGTGTTTTTTGTCAACTTGTTGCATAGCATGTCAATATATAAAGTTAGGTACATATA
The DNA here is from genome assembly GCF_009873245.2 of Balaenoptera musculus. Lineage (NCBI taxonomy): Eukaryota > Metazoa > Chordata > Mammalia > Artiodactyla > Balaenopteridae > Balaenoptera > Balaenoptera musculus. Next base: position 59,864,003 of record NC_045798.1, read on the forward strand.
TACAATGAAACATTACTCAGCCACAAAAAGAACAAACTCATGCCATTTGCAGCAACATGGATGGACATAGAGACTATCATACTAAGTGAAGTAAGTCAGACAGAGAGTGACAAATATCATATAATATCACTTATATGTGGAATCTAAAAAAAAAAAACAGTACAAATGAACTTATTTACACAGCAGAAATAGAGTCGACATATACACACTACTATATATAAAATAGGTAACTAAAAGGAATCTACTGTATAGCACAGGGAACTCTACTCAATATTCTATAATAACCTATATGGGAAAAGAATCTAGAAAAGAGTGGATATATGTATATGTATAACTGATTCACTTTGCTGTACACCTGAAACTAACACAACATTGTAAATCAACTAATTAAAAAAAAAAAAAAAAAGAAACAGTATATAAACTTTACTGTGGACATTCCAGAAGAACACTCTCACATGTGTTGTCATCCAATTTATCAGAGGTGGCACTATAGTCAGTGGAATACATGATCCTGTTTCCCATAAATGGTACTGTATCAATTGACTATCCACATGAAATAAGAAATGAATGATTTGACTATCACCCTATCCACATGAAATAAGAAATGAATGATTTGACTATCACCCCTCAACATAATAAAAAGTCAATTCTAGATATGTCTAAAGACAGAAAAATTTTTTAAAAAGCTTTTAGAAGAAATCCAAGGAGAAATCATGACTGTGATAAATGAAGTTTTATCAAACAAGATATAAAAGGTGAATGAGAAAGAAAAATGATATGTGGAATTATGTTAAAATGAGGACAGCCTCTTTACCCAGTGAACTATTAAAAGGATAAAAATGTAAGCCACCATAGGTATTTGAGAAGATATTTGGAATTCATCTGATAAAGGACCTATACCCAGAGTACATATAAAGAAATACAAATCAATAAGAAAAAGGTAGAAAACCTAATACAAATATGGGCAAAAGATTTAATCAGATATTCTGCCAAAAGAGACAGGCATTTAACCACTAAGCATATGAAAAGTTCTTAACTTAATTGGTTATCAGAGAAATGTTTATTAAAACTATAGTTCAATTCCATCATACAAACACTGGATGGTACACATTAAAAGAACAAAAAAATATCCAATGTCAGTGAAGATATATAACAACTGGAACCTTCAAGCAATGCTGGTACAATCACTTTGGAAAATTTTTTGACAATATCTAACAGAGTTCAGTTGTGCACATAGATTTGGACCCAACAATTTGATGCTTAATTATATATCTAACAGATCTGTATATATATTTTTACTAAATGTCAGTAAAAACCACTGTAAAGAACCTCAAACTGAAAACAGTAATAACCAAAACAATGGATAAACATAGTATATGCATCTGCAGTAAAATTAATAAATAACTGTGGTATATTTATATAGATGAATATTATTCAGCAAAGAGAGTGAAATATCTACAATTATATGCAGCAACATGGATAAATCACACAAACGCAATTTAAGCAAAAGATACAATACAGAAATGAGTGCACACCATATGACTCGAATAATGTGAAGTTCTAAAGCAGGCAAAATTAATCTATGGTGCTAGAAGTCAGGCTAGTGATTAACTTAAGCAGGAAGAGAGTAGGCTGTGAAAGCGCACAGGAGGTTCAGGTAATGTTGGTTACATAGGTGTGTGACCTTATGAATATTCAGTAAGCTGTATGCTTCTAATGTGTGAATTTTTCTTTTTTTTAATTTTTATTTTGTATTGGTGTAGAGTTGATCAACAATGTTGTGTTAATTTCAGTTGCACAGCAAAGTGATTCAGTTATACACATACATGTATCTATTTTTTTTCAAATTCTTTTCCCATTTAGGTTGTTACAGAATATTGATCAGGGTTCCCTGTGCTATACAGTAGGTCCTTGTTGGTTATCTATTTTAAATATGGTAGTGTGTTTATGTCAATCCCAAACTCACAATTTATCCCTCCCCACTACCTTTATCCTTTGGTAACCATAAGTTTCTTTTCTAAGTCTATGGTTTGTTTATGTTTTTAAACAAGTTTATTTGTATCTATTTTTTAAATTTAGATTCTACATATAAGCATTATCTTATGATATTTGTGTTTCTCTGTCTGATTTACTTCACTTAATATGATAACGCCCAGGTCCATCCATGTTGCTGCAAATGGCATTGTTTCGTTCTTTTTAAATGCTGAGTAATACTCTGTTGTATATATGTACCACATCATCTTTATCCATTCATCTGTCGATGAACATTTAGGTTGCTTCCATGTCTTGGCTATTGTAAACAGTGCTGCAGTGAACATTCAGGTGCATGTATCCTTTCAAACCATGTTTTTCTCCAGATATATGCCCAAGAGTGGGATTGCTGGATCATGTTGTAGCTCTATTTTTAGGTTTTTTTTAAAGAACCTCCATACTGTTCTCCATAGTGGCTGTACCAATTTACATTCCCAGCAACAGTGCAGGAGGGTTCCCTTTTCTCTATACCCTCTTCAATATTTACTGTTTGCAGAGATTTTTTGATGATGGCCATTCTGACAGTTGTGAGGTGATATCTTACTGTCATTTTAGTTTGCATTTCTCTAATAATTAGCAATGTTGAGCATCTTTTCATGTGTCTTTTCATGGCCATCTTTATGTCTTCTGTGGAGAAATGTCTCTTTTGGTCTTCTGCCCATTTTTTAATTGGGTTGTTTGTTTTTTTTGATATTGAGCTGCATGCGCTGTTCATAAATTTTGGAGATTAACCCCTGTCGGTCGCATCATTTGCAAATATTTTCTCCCATTCTGTGGGTTGTCTTTTCATTCTATTCATGGTTTCCTTTGCTGTGCAAAAGGTTTTGAGTTTAATTAGGTCCCATTTGTTTATTTTTGTTTTTGTTTACATTACTCTAGGAGACATATCATAAAAGATATTGCTGCATTTTTTGTCAAAATGTGTTCTGCCTATGTTTTCCTCTAAGAGTTTTTCTTTCTCAAGATGCTTTGGCTATTCCAGGTCTTTTGTGTCTCCATACAAATTTTAAAATGTTTTGTTCTAGTTCTGTAAAAAATGTTATTGGTCATTTGATAGGGATTGCATTGAATCTGTAGATTGGCTTGGGTAGTATAGTCATTTTGACAATATTGATTCTTCCAATCCAAGAACGTGGTATAACTTTCCACCTGTTTGTGTCATCTTTGATTTCTTTCATCAGCCTCTTATAGTTCTCGGAGTACAGGTCTTTTCCTACCTATGTAGGTTTATTCCCAGGTATTTTATTCTTTTTGATGTGATGGTAAATGAGATTGATTCCTTAATTTCTCTTTCTGATCTTTCAGTGTTAGTGTATAGAAATGCAACAGATATAAAAAATAAATAAATAAAATGAAATTAAAAAAAAGAAATGCAACAGACTTCTGTGTATTAATTTTGTATCCTAAAACTTTACCAAATTCATTGATGAGCTTTAGTAGTTATCTGGTAGCATCTTTAGGATTTTCTATGTATAGTATCATGTCATCTGCAAACAGTGACACTTTTACATCTTCTTTTCCAATTTTGATTCTTTTTATTTCTATTTCTTCTCTGATTGCTGTGGCTAGGACTTCTAAAACTATGTTGAATAAAAGTGGTGAGAGTGCACATCCTTCTCTTGTTCCTGATTTTAGAGGAAATGCTTTCTTCTTTTCACCATTGAGTATGATGTTACCTGTAGGTTTGTCATATTTGGGCTTTATTATGCTTTTTTTAAGTTATGTCTTTTTATTTTATTTATTTTATTTTTGGCTGTGTTGGGTCTTCATCGCTGCATGCAGGCTTCCTCTAGTTGTGGTGAGTGGGGGCTACTCTTCATTGTGGTGTGCAGGCTTCTCATTGTGTTGGCTTCTCTTGTTGCAGAGCATGGGCTCTAGACACTCAGGCTTCAGTAGTTGTGGCTTGTAGGCTCTAGAGTGCAGGTTCAGTAGTTGTGGTACATGGGCTTATTTGCTCCATGGCATGTGGGATCTTCCCAGACCAGGGATCAAACCTGTGTCCCCTGCATTGGCAGGCAGATTCTTGTCCACTGCACCACCAGGGAAGCCCTGGGCTTTATTATGTTGAGGTATGTTCCCTCTATGCCCACTTTCTGGAGAGTTTTTATCATAAATTGGTGTTGATCTTGTCAAAAGTTTTACCGCATCTATTGAGATGATCATATGGTTTTTAATCTTCAATTTATTGATAGGGTATATCACACTGATTGATTTGCAGATATTGGAAAATCCTTGCATCTATGGAATAAATCCCACTTCATTGTGGTGTATTGTCATTTTAATGCATTGTTGTATTCAGATTGTTAGTATTTGTAGAGGATTTTTGCATCTATGTTCGTCAGTGATATTGACCTGAAATTTTTCTTGGTGGTATCTTCGTCTGGTTTTGGTATCAGGGTGATGGTGGCCTCATAGAATGAGCTTGAGAGTATTCATTCCTCTGCAATTTTTTGGAAGAGTTTGGGAAGGATAGATGTTAGTTCTTTTCTAAATGTTTGATAGAATTTGCCTGTGAAGCCATCTGGTCCTGGACTTTTGTTTGTTGGGAGTTTGTTAATCACAGTTTCAATTTCAGTACTTGTGATTGGTCTGTTCATATTTTCTATTTCTTCTTGGTTCAGTCTTGAGAGATTGTACCTTTTTAAGAATTTTTTCCATTTCTTCCAGGTTGTCCATTTTATTCGCATAGAGTTGCTTGTAGTAGTCTCTTATGATCCTTTGTATTTCTGCGGTGACAATTGTAACTTCTCCTTTTTCATTTCGAATCTTATTGATTTGAGCCTTCTCCCTTTTTTTCTTGATGTGTCTGGCTAAAGGTTTACCACTTTTGTTTGTCTTTTCAAAAAAACAGCTTTTAGTTTCATTGATCTTTTCTATTGTTTTTGTTTGTTTGTTTGTTTCTATTTTATTTATTTCTGCTCTAATTTATATGATTTCTTTCCTTCTACTAACTTTGCGTTTTGTTTGTTCTTTTTTCTCTAGTTGCTTTAGGTGTAAGGTTAGGTTGTTTATTTGTGATTTTTCTTGTTTCCTGAGGTAAAAATGCATTGCTATAAACTTCCCTCTTAGAACCTCTTTTGGCGCATCCCATAGGTTTGGATCATCATGCTTTCATTTTCATTTGTTTGTAGGTATTTTTTTTTTAATTTCCTCTTTGATTTCTTCGGTGATCCATTGGTTGTTTGGTAGCATATTGTTTAGCCTCTATGTGTTAGCCTCTATGTTTTTTACATTTTTTTCTTGTAGTTGATTTCTAATCTCGTAGCATTGTGGTCAGAAAAGATGTTTGATATGATTTTCCTTTTCTTAAATTAACTCAGGCTCGCTTTGTGGTCCAGCATGTAATCAATCTTAGAGAATGTTCCATGTGCAATGAAGAAGAAGGTGTATTCTGGTGCTTTTGGATGAAATGCTCTATAAATATCAATTAAGTCAATTGGGTCTAATGTGTCATTTAGGGCCTGTGTTTCCTTATTGATCTTCTGTCTGGATGTCCATTGATGAAAGTGGGGTGTTATATTTCCCCACTATTATTGCATTATTGTCAATTTCTTCTTTTATGGCTGTTAGTATTTGCCTTATATATTGGGGTGCTCCTATGTCGGGTGCATATATATTAACAATTGTTATATCTTCCTCTTGGATTGATCCCTTGATCATTATGTAGTGTCTTTTATTGTCTCTTGTAACAGTCTTTATTTTAAAATCTATTTTGTCTGATATGAGTATTGCTACTCCAGCTTTCTTTTGATTCCATTTGCATGGAATATCTTTTTCCATCACCTCACTTTCATTCTGTGTGTTTCCCTAGATCTGAAGTAGGTCTCTTGTAGACAACCTATATATGAGTCTTGTTTTTGTATCTATTCAGGCACTCTTGTCTTTTGATTAGATCATTTAATTCATTTACATTTAAGGTAATTATTGATATATACGTTCCTATTGCCATTTTCTTAATTGTTTTGGATTTGTTCTTGTAGATCTTTTTTCTTCCCTTTCCTCTTTGCTTCTCTTCTCTTGTGATTTGATGACTAACTTTAGCGTTTGTTTGGATTGCTTTTTTTGTGTGGATCTGTTGTAGATTTTCAGTTTGAGGTTGCCATGAGGTTTGATATAGCAGTCTATATATAAACAAGATTGTTTTAAGTTGCTTGTCTTTTAATTTCAAATGCATTTCCAATCTCCTGCATTTGTGCTCTCATTTTCTCATAATTGCTGGTTCTGATATCATATATGTGTGGATGATTTCCTACCTTTACTATGTGTTTGCCTTTACCAAATAGATTTTTCATTTGGAATTTTCTCACTTCTAGTTTTGACCTCTCCTTTTCCACCTAGAGAAGTTCCTTTATCATTTGTTGCAAAGCTGGCCTGGTGGTGCTGAATTCTCTTAGCTTTTGCTTGTCTGTAAAGCTTTTGATTTCTCTGTCAAATCTGAATGAGATCCTTGCTGAGTAGAGTATTCTTGGTTGTAGTTTCTTCCCTTTCATCACTTTAAATATATGTTTCACTCCCTTCTGGCCTGCAGCGTTCCTTCTGAGAAACTTCTCGTAACCTTATGGGGATTCCCTTGTATATTATTTGTTGCTTTTCCATTTTTGGTTAATATTTTCTCTTTGTCTTTAATTTTTGTCACTTTGTTTACTATATGTCTCTGCATGTTCCTCCTTGGGTTTATTTTGCCTGGGACTCTTTGCATTTCCTGGACTTGAGTGACTATTTCCTTTCCCATGTTAGGGAAATTTTTAGCTATTACCTCTTCCAATATTTTCTGAGGTCCTTTCTCTCCTCTTTCTGGAACCCCTATAATGTGAATGTTGGTGCGTTTGACATTGACCCAGAGGTCTTTTAGACTGTCTTCATTTCTTTTCATTCTTTTTTCTCTATTCTACTCCATGGCAGTGATTTCCACCATTCTGTCTTCCAGCTCACTTATCCGTTCTTCTGCCTCACTTATTCTACTATTGATTCCTTCTAGTGCATTTTTTATTTCAGATACTGTATTGCTCGTCTCTGTTTTTTTGTTCTTTAGTTCTTCTAGGTCTTTGTTAAACATTTCTTGTATCTTCTCGATCCATTCTTTTTCCGAGATCTTGGATCATCTTTACTGTCATTACTCTGAATTCTTTTTTGTGCAGATTGCCTACCTCTATTTCATTTAGTAGTTCTTCTGGGGTTTTATCTTGTTCCTTCATCTGGTATATAATCCTCTGCCATCTCATTTTGTCTAAATTTAGTGACTGGTTTCTGTTATACAAGCTGCAGGGTTGTAGTTCATTTTTGCTTCTGCTATCTGCCCCTGTCTCATTGTAACTTCTTCTTTGTCATTGGATGTAAGGGATCTTTTTTGGTAGGTTCAAGCATTATTTGTTGGTGATTGTTCATCAGTCAGTTGTGATTTTGGTGTTTTTTGTAAGAAACAAAGAGCTCACTTCCTTCTACTCCACCATCATGTCCTCAGTGGGTTCACACACTCTCCTCAGGTTCCTAGACGCCACTTCTGACTATAATTCTTGTTTTTAAAAGTATTTATTCAATGAATTTTAAAAAGCCATTTAACCTTAATTATAGTACTATCTCCTATAATTAAAAACAAGTACCCATGTGTTGGTTTTGAATTAGTATTAGTTTAACAAATATGATGATTTAAGATTGAAGAGGCATTTTTAAAATATATGATATGATAATAATCTCTGCATTTGTTAGGAAGACCCAGGATGACTCCTTTAGTAAACTATAATAATCATACAATAAACACAAGTTATATAAGGTTAACTGTATTCAGTGATATATGTCCAGATTCAGCAAATAAGGCAAAAATATTTCAGGAAAGAGAAAATATGAATATATTAAGAAAAATTCCTTGAAGAAAGTATAAATCAAACAATCATTAAAAAGTCATATTTAGTTGCAAAATAATTTTAGAACACAGAGTAAGAAAAAATGAGTTGAAACCTCTGCTGCATATACCGAAAGAACAACATGCAAAACATTTCAACCAGCTTGAAATAAACACATACAATTAATCTATGGGAAACAAGACTTTCTATGCAGTCTGGAAGGGCTTCACTCCTATTTGCCTTTTGAACACAGAACTTAGCACTTAGAGCTTGACTTTAAGTTAAACTTTACAGAAAGTAGGTTTTCAGGCCTCTCAAATATTTCACTAGGTCCTCCAGATTTTTGGCTCCAAGTTCCATATACTGGAAGAACAGTCTGTATACAATTTCTTTCATCTAGTTTATAAAAATTGTACACATTTAGTAATATATGGAAAACAAGCCCTTCCATGCAGTTTGAAAGTCTTTACCTTCTATTGGCCTTTAGAACACAGATCTTAGCACAGTTTTAAAGTATGTCTAAAAAGAGCAGTAGTATTTGTCCCTTAAATAGAACACTTCAAGTTTATCTTCTACTCAGTGAAAGAACATGATGCATAGTATTTCCTTTGCATAGCAAGAAACAAATTGGTTGCTTTCCATTAAGGAAAACATTTGTAATCATGCCATAGAAAGTCTTTACCTTCCATTTCAGATAAGCACACTAGACTTCCCTCAACATTGTTAGGGAATTTAGAAATGCTAGATTTACAAGTAAAAACAACAAATCACTATACTTATCACACAATAAATATGGCCTCCCTTCACTGAAAGAGCACTCTCAGGAAAATTGAAAGTAGCTTGATAAAAAGGGCTCTTGTTTACTTTCTAAAACTCTTCATTGTATGTGGGTTGAAAATGCTTTGGCTTCTATTCTCAGTTAGGTACCTGTATGGAGAAAAGACTCAATAGTTATAGAAACACTATATTATAATTCTGTTATATAATACATTCCTGCTTCAGCCCCTTGGTTTATGTTCTATATACTGAAGGAACATAATATTTATTTAAATATCTAGTAAAAAACACATATGTTAATGATATAAGAAACAAGTCTTTCCATGCAGTGTGAAAGGCTTTCTCTCCTATTGGCCTTTAGAACGCACAGTTTAATGCAGTTTTAAATTAAATTTCAGAAAGTGTGAGTCTGAAGGTCTCTCAAACATTTCTCTAGGTCCTCCAAATTTTAACTAAAAGTTCCATATACTGAATGAACATTCTGTATAAAATTTCTCTCATCTGGCTTGTGTAAAACACATATATTAATTATATGAGAAACAAATTTTTCAATGCAGTCTGAAAGGCTTTCACTCATATTCTGCTTTAAAAACAGAGTGTAGTGCAACTTTAAAGTGTCTCTAGATAGAGCAGTAATACAAGTCTCTTAAACAGTATACCATAAACCACACTTCAATTTGATCTTCCACTCAATGAAAGGACACAGTGCAGAGTATTTTTTTCACATAGCAAGAAACAACTGGCTACATTCCTTACATAATAAATGTGTTTAATCATGATATATGAAAGGCTTTCCCTACCATGTCTCATAAACACTCTTAGCTTTCCTCAACTTCATCAGGGAATTTAGCAATACTAGTTCTACAAGTTTAAAATAAATCACTACACGTGTCGCACTCTGGGTATGACCTCTCTTTACTGAAAGAACACTCTCAGGAAAACTTCAAGGAGCTAGATAAAAAGATCTTAGTTAACTATGGAAAACTCTTAATTGTATGCAGGTTGAAAAAGCCTTTGCTTCATTATCAATTAGGTAGCTTTATGGAGTAAAGACTCAAGGTAGCCTATAGAAATACTAGGGTTACAAGTCCATAATATAATACCCTACCTGTTTCACACTCATGAGTTAAGTTCCATATGCTGAAAGAACAATCTGTATATAATTTCTTTCATCTAACTTGTAAAAAACAACATTTATTATATGGGAAACAACTTTTCATGCAGTCTGAATGGCTTTTACACTTTTAATTGACTTTAGAACATGGAGCTTAGTGCAGCTTAAAAGTACCTCTAAACAAAACGGAAAGACAACCTACAGACTGGGAGATAATATTTGCAAATGATTCAATGAACAAGGGATTGATTTCCAAAATATACACACAACTCATACAACACAATAACAAAAAAAACAACTCAAGTGATAAATGGGCAGAAGATCTAAATAGACATTTCTCCAAAGAAGATATCCACATGACCAACAGGTATATGAAAAGATGATCAAGTCACTAATTATTAGAGAAATGCAAATCAAAACTACAATGAGGTACCACCTCAGACCAGTCAGAATGGCCATCATTAAAAAGTCTACAAATAATGACTGCTGGAGAGGGTGTGGAGGAAAAGGAACCCTCCTATACTGTTGGTGGGGATGTAAATTAGTGCAGCCACTATGGAAAATAATATGGAGGTTCCTCAAAAAACTAAAAATAGAGTTGCCATATGATCCTGCAACTTCAATACTGGGCATATCACCAGAGAAAACTATAATTCAGAAAGACACACACATGCATCCCGATGTTCACTGCAGTAGAGTTTACAATAAACAAGACATGGAAATAACCTAAATGTCCAACAACAGATGAATGGATAAAGAAGATGTGGTACATATATACAATGGAATACTAACTCAGGCATAAAAAAAGAATGAAATAATGCCATTTGGAGCAACATGGATGGACCTAGAGATGACTTAAGTCAGGAAGAGAGAGACAAATACCATGTGATGCCACTTATATGTGAAATCTAAAATATGCCACAAATGAATTTATCTATGAAGCAGAAACAGACTCACAGAAATAAAGAACAGACTTGTACTTGCCAAGTTGGGGGTGTGGGGAAATGATGGATTGGGAGTTTGGGATTAGAAGACACAAATTATGTACAGAATGTATAAACAACAGGGTTCTACTGTGTAACACAGGGAACTATATTCAATATCCTGTGATAAGCCACAGTGGAAAATATGAAAAAGAATATATATAAATGTATAACTGAATCACTTTGGAGTAGAAATTAACACAACACTGTAAGTCAGGTGTACTTGAACAAAATAAAAATTTTAAAAAGTACCTTTACAAAGTTCAGAAATACAGGTATTAGATAGCCTCATCCACCAAAGGGCAGACAGCAGAAGCAAGAGGAACTACAATTCTGCAGCCTGTGGAAGGAAAACCACATTCACAGAAAGGCAGACAAAATGAAACAACAGAAGACTTTGTACCAAATGAAAGAACAAGTTAAAACCCCAGAAAAACAACTAAATGAAATGGAGGTAGGCAACATTTCAGAAAAAGAATTCAGAATAATGATAGTGAAGATGATCCAGGACCTCGGAAAAGAATAGAGGCAAAGATCGAGAAGATGCAAGAAATGTTTTAAAAACACCTAGATGAATTAAAGAACAGACATCTAGAAGAATTAAAGAACAAACACACAGAGATGAACAATACAATAACTGAAATGAAAAATACACTAGAAGGAATCAATAGCAGAATAACTGAGGCAGAAGAACAGATAAATGACCTGGAAGACAGAATGGTGAAATTCACTTCCATGGAACAGAATAAAGAAAGAAAGAATGAAAAGAAACGAAGACAGCCTAAGAAACCTCTGGGAAAATATTAAATGCAACATCATTCACATTATAGGGGTCCCAGAAGGAGAAGAGAGAGAGAAAGGACTTGAGAAAATATTTGAAGAGATTATAGTAAAAAAATTCCCTAACATGGGAAAGGAAATAGCCACTCAAATCCAGGAAGCACAGAGAGTCCCAGACAGGATAAACCCGAGGAGAAACATGCTGAGACGCATAGTAATCAAACTGACAATAATTAAAGACAAAGAAAAATTATTGAAAGCAACAAGGGAAAAATGACAAATAACATACAAGAGAATTCCCATAAAGTTAACAGCTGATTTCTCAGCAGAAACTCTACAAGCCAGAAGGGAGTGGCATGATATATTTAAAGAGATGAAAGGGAAGAACTTACAACCAAGATTACTCTACCCAGCAAGGATCTCATTCAGATTCGACAGGGAGAAACCTAAAGCTTTACAGACAAGCAAAAGCTAAGAGAATATAGCACCACCAAACCAGCTCTACAACAAATGATAAAGGAACTTACCTAAGTGGGAAACAGAAGAGAAAAAAAGGACCTACAAAAAGAAACACATAACAATTAAGAAAATGGTAATAGGAACATACATATAGATAATTACCTTAAATGTAAATGGATTAAGTGCTCCAACCAAAAGACACAGGCTCACTGAACGGACACAAAAACAAGAGCCATATATATGCTGTCTACAAGAGACCCACTTCAGACCTAGGGACGCATACAGACTGAAAGTGAGGGGATGGAAAAAGATATCCTATGCAAATGGAAATCAAAAGAAAGTTGGATTAGCAATACTCATATCAGATAAAATAGACTTTAACATAAAGAATGTTACAAGAGACAAGGAAGGGCACTATATAATGATCAAGGGATCAATCCAAGAAGAAGATATAGCAATTATAAATATGTATGCACCCAACATAGGAGCACCTCCATACATAACGCAACTGCTAAGAGCTACAAAAGAGGAAATCGACAGTAACACAAAAATAGTGAGGGATTCTAACACCTCACTTACACCAGTGGACAGAGCAGCAAAACAGAAAATTAATAAGGAAACACAAGCTTTAAATGACACAATAGACCAGGTAGATTTAATTGATATTTACAGGACATTCCATCCAAAAACAGCAGATTACACTTTCTTCTCAAGTGCACATGGAACATTCTCCATGATTGATCACATCCTAGGTCACAAATCAAGCTTCAGTAAATTTAAGAAACTGAAATCCTATCAAGCATCTTTTCTGACCACAATACTATGAGATTAGAAATCAATTACAGGGAAAAAAATGTAAAAAAACACAAGCACATAGAGGTTAAAGAATACGTTACTAAATAACCAAGAGATCACGGAAGAAATCAAAGAGGAAATCAAAAAATACCTAGAGACAAATTACAACAAAAACACGATGATGCAAAACCTATGGGGTGCAGCAAAAGCAGTTCTAAGAGGGAAGTTTATAGCAATAGAAGCCAACCTCAAGAAACAAGAAAAATCTCAAATAAAAACTCTAACCTTACACCTAAAGGAACTAGAGAAAGAAGAACAAACAAAACCTAAAGTTAGTAGAAAGAAAGAAATCATAAAGATCAGAGAAGAAATAAAAACAAAGAAATAGAAAAAAAGCAATAGCATAGATCAATAAAACTAAAAGCTGGTTCTTTGAGAAGATAAACAAAATTGATAAACTTTTAACGAGACTCATCAAGAAAAAGGAGAGAATTAAAACCAATAAAATTAGAAATGAAAAAGAAGAAGTTACAACGGACACTGCAGAAATATAAAGCATCATAAGAGACTACTACAAGCAACTGTATGTCAATAAAATGGACAACCTGGAAGAAATGGACAAATTCTTAGAAAGGTATAACCTTCCAAGACTGAACCAGTAAAAAAAGGAAAATATGAATAGGCCAATTACAAGTAGTGAAATTTAAACTGTGATTAAAAATCTTCCAACAAACAGAAACACAGGACCAGATGGCTTCACTATCAAACATTTAGAGAAGAGCTAACACCCATTGTTCTCAAACTCTTCCAAAAACTTGCAGAGGAAGGAACACTCCCAAACTCATTCTATGAGGCCACCATCACCCTGATACCAAAACCAGACAAAGACACTACAAAAAAAGAAAATTACAGACCAATATCACTGATGAATATAGATGCAAAAATCCTCAACAAAATACTAGCAAACAGAATCGAACAACACATTAAAAGGATCATAACCAAGTGGAGTCAAGTGGATCAAGTGGAATTTATCCCAGGGATGCAAGGATTCTGCAATATATGCAAATCAATCAATGTGATTCACCGTATTAACAAATTGAAGAATAAAAACCATATGATCATCTCAATAGATGCAGAAAAAGCTTTTGATAAAATTCAACACCCATTTATCCCCAGAAAATGGGCATAGAGGGAACATTCGTCAACATAATAAAGGCCATATATGACAAACCCACAGCAAATATCATTCTCAATGGTGAAAAACTGAAACCATTTCCACTAAGATCAGGAACACGACAAGGTTGCCCACTCTCACCACTATTATTCAACATAGTTTTGGAAGTGTTAGCCACAGCAATCAGAGAAGAAAAAGAAATAAAGTATACTAATTGGAAAAGAAGAAGTAAAACAGTCAGTGTTTGCAGATGACATGACACTATACATAGAGAATCCTAAAGATGCCACCAGAAAACTTCTACAGCTGATCAATGAAATTGGTACAGTTGCAGGATACACAATTAAGGCACAGAAATCTCTTGCATTCCTATACACTAACTATGAAAAATCTGAAAGAGAAATTAAGGAAACACTCCCATTTACCATTGCAACACAAAGAATAAAATACCTAGAAATAAACTTGCATAGGGAGACAAAAGACCTGTGAGCAGAAAACTATAAGACACTGATGAAAAAAATTAAAGATGATACAAACAGATCGAGAGACATACCATGTCCTTGGATTGGAAGAATCAATGTTGTGAAAATGACTATACTACCCAAAGCAATCTACAGATTCAATGCAATCCCTATCAAATTACGAATGGTATTTTTTACAGAACTAGAACAGAAAATCTTAAAATTTGTATGGAGACACAAAAGACCCCAAATAGCCAAAGTAGTCTTGAGGGAAAAAAATGGAACTGCAGAAATCAGCCTATCTGATTTCAGAGTATACTACATAGCTACAGTAATCAAGACAGTATGGTACTAGCAGAAAAACAAAAATATAGATCAATGGAACAGGATAGAAAGCCCAGAGATAAACCCACACACCTATGGTCAACTAATCTATGACAAAGGAGGCAAGGATATACAATGGAGAAAAGACACTCTTCAATAAGTGGTGCTGGGAAAACTGGACAGCTAAATGTAAAAGAATGAAATTAGAACACTCTCTAACTCCATACACAAAAATAAACTCAAAATGGATTTGAGACCTAAATGTAAGACTGGACACTATCAAACTCTCAGAGGAAAACATAGGAAGAACACTCTTTGACATAAATCACAGCATGATCCTTTTGACCCACCTCCTAGAGAAATGGAAATAAAAACAAAAATAAATAAATGGGACCTAATGAAACTTAAAAGCTTTTGCAAAACAAAGGGAACTACAAACAAGATGAAAAGCCAACCCTCAGAACGGGAGAAAATATTTGCAAATGAATCAACAGACAAAGGATTAATCTCCAAAATATATAAATAGCTCATGCAGCTCAATATTTAAAAAACAAACAACCCAATCAAAAAGTGGGCAGAATACCTAAACAGACATTTATCCAAAGAAGACATACAGATGGCCAAGAAGTATATGAAAAGCTGCTTAACATCACTAATTATTAGAGAAATTCAAATCAAAACTACAATGAGGTATCAACTCACACCTGTTAGAATGGGCATCATCAGAAAATCTACAAACAACAAATGCTGGAGCTGGTGTGTAGAAAAGGAAAGCCTCTTGCACTCTTGGTGGGAATGTAAATTGATACAGCCACTATGGAGAACAGTATGGAGGTTCCTTAAAAAACTAAAAATAGAATTATCATATGACCCAGAAATCCCACTACTGGGCATATACCTGGAAAAAAACATAATTCAAAAAGACACAAGCACCCCAGTGTTCATTGCAGCACTATTTACAATAGTCACTTCATGGAAGCAACCTAAATGCCCATCGACAGACAAATGGATAAAGAAGATGTGGTATATATATATATATACAATGGAATATTACTCATCGATAAAAAGGAACGAAACTGGGTCATTTGTAGAGACGTGGATGGATCTAGAGATGGTCATACAGAGTGAAGTCAGAAAGAGAAGAACAAATATCATATATTAACACATATATGTGGAACCTAGAAAAATGGTACAGATGAACCGGTTTGCAGGGCAGAAATAGAGACCCAGATGTAGAGAACAAATGTATGGACACCAAGGGGGGAAAGTGGCGGGGGGGGGGTGATGAATTGGGAGATTGGGATTGTCATATATATACTAATATGTATAAAACATATAACTAGTAAGAACCTGCTGTATAAAAAAATTAAATTAAATTAAAAATTAAAAAAATAAAATAAATGAAAGAAATACAGGTATTTTACAGAATATACTGCATGCATCACACTTCAAGTTTATATTCCACTCAATGAAGGAACAGAGTGCATAGTGTTCCTTTCTCATAACAAGAAAACAATTGTCTACATTCCATATATATATACAAACATGTTTAAACATGACAAAGAAAAGTTTTAATTTCCATGTTCCTGAAGCCCAGTTACCTTACCTAACATCATCAGGGAATTTGGAAATGCTAGATTTACAAGTTAAAAAGTAAATCACTACATCTATCACACACTGGGTATGACTTCTCTTCATTGAAAGAATACTTTCAAGGAAAACTTCTTCAAAGACCAGGTAAAAAGACCATGTGGCAAATGTGGGAAACACTCCATTGTATATGGGTTGAAAAAGCTTTTGCTTCTACTCTTGGTTAGGTACAAATATGGAAAATAGACTCAAGGTAGCCTATAGAAACACCTACATTACAAGTCGTTTATACAATATATTAACTCTGTCAGATGCTTGGTTTAGTTTCATATACTGAAAGAACATGATGTATAAAATTTCTTTCTACTAACTTGTAAAAAAAACACATACATGAACTCTATGAGAAACAAGTTTTTCCATGTAGTCTGAAAGGCTTTTGCTCCTATTCACCTTTAGAACAGAGAACTTAGCACAGAGTTAAATTAAACATTAAAAGTTGTAGGTTCACAGGTCTCTCAATAACTCCCAATGTGGGCTACAGATTCCATATACAGCAAGAACAAACTGTATAAAATTCCTTTCACCTGCTTGTAAAAAACACATACATTTATTATATGGAAAATAGGACTTTCTGTGACATCTGAATGGCGTGACATTCATTGGACAGGTTTAGCACAGCTTAAAAGTACCTCTAGAAAGAGCATAAATATAGTTTATTTTTACAATATACTACATGCATCACACTTCAAGTTTATCTCCCACTCAATGAAAGAACAGAGTGCAGAGTATTCCTTTCACATACCAAAAAATAATATTAGATACATTACACATATAAAAATGTGTTTAATAATACTAAAGAAAGTAACTTCCATGTACCATTAGTACACAGCTTCCCTGAACATCATAGGGGAATTTAGTGTTAAAAGTTAAAAAACGAATCACTACAAACATCAACACTGGTTATGAACTCCCTTCACAGAAAGAACACTCTCAAGAAAACTTCTTCATGGGGCTAAGTAAAAATATCTTGTGGTAATTATGGAAAAATCTTGATTATATGCAGGTTGAAAAGGTCTCTGTTTTTATTCTATTTTAGGTATCTATTTTGAGGAAAGAGTCAAGGAACCCTATAGAGACACTAGTTTAACAAGTCTGTGAAATAAAAACCTACATGCTTAAGCAACATGGGTTAAGTTCTATACACTGAAAAAAGTACTTTCATCTAGCTTGTGAGAAAACCATACATTTGCAATATGGGGAAAAAGTATTTTCATGGGGTTGAAATGGCTTTCACTCCTATTTGGCCTTTGAACACAGAGTTTCACCCAGCTGCCCATGACATGTTAAAAACAGTATATTGCAGATTACTCAAACATTTCACTAGGTACACAATATCCTGAGTAAAAGTTCCATAGCATGGAAGAAAAAGCTGTATAAAATTTTATTCATCTAACTTGTAAGAAACAGGTATATTTTCTGTAAGGGAAATAAGCTTTATCCTACAGTGTGAACAGCTTCCACTCCTATTTGACATTAGAACACAAAGCTTAGTGCAGCTTTACATTACCTCTGGAAAAGCAGTATTACAGATCCCTTATACAACAAACTACAAGCATCACAATTAAAATAAATCTGCCACTCATTGAAAGAACACAGTGCATAGTAATTCTTTATAATGTAAGAAAAAGTCGGCTGCATTATTTATATGAAAATGATGTTTGTGCCAAACAAAGGCTTTACATTCCCATCGCATTGAGCACAATTACTTTAAATAAGCAATATAGGAACTACAAATGGTTACTTTGCAGGTTTATGGAGCACACCACCACATTTGTGACATAAAAGGTAAAATTTCCCTTCACTGAAAGAATACTGAAAGAAAAACTTTCAGTAGATTACTTGGAAAAATAGAACTCTGGTAAATATGAGGAGCTCTTCATTGTACACCGGGTAAACAGATATTTACCTCTATTTCCAGATAGGTACCAGTTTTGAGGAACGAATCAAATTGCCTACAAAGACAGTAGTGTAACATATCTATGAAATAAAACCTTAACAGCTTAAGCCTGTTAGGGAAAGTTCTCTTTCCAAGAATTCCGAAGGGCTCTCACTCCTTCCTGCCACACGAGCACCAGGATTGCCCCAACGTGGCAGGAAATGTCATAAAATGCACCGTTGTCACTTCCTTCCAAGGCTTCGGAAGCTGCCACAAATCCCGGGGATATGTACTGTACCAGAAGACACTGGTCTCTCTCGCTCTGCATTTGTTTCCCTTCTAAGCATTGCACGTGGTTTCTGTATGGCAAGCAAGCCCTTTTGCCCACAGTGAAAGACCATCACGACCAAAAGCCTGAGGAACACAGAGCTTGGTGCAGCTGTCAAATGTCTCTCAAAGAGCCGACTGACAAATCCCTTAAACTCTATGCTAGAGGCCACATAATGCAGGCAGAGCGTCCACTCAGGGAAAGACAGCGGATCCTCACAGGATTTCACAGTCGTAAGAAACTGTTGACATCATTCTTCCCAGCAGCACAGGCTCGACTAGGCATTGTGAAAGTCTCTGCTTTCCAGCTGCAGGGAGCACACTTCAGAAATTTCCCAGTGCAGAGAAATCACCAATGGCTCATATGCAAGTGTAGCCCCACCAAAGACTCCCTAAGCCCCAGGCAAGGTGAACCTTCCCTTCCCAGAGGGAACACCACAAACGACACTTTTGTGCCACTCCATTCAGAACGGTCTTGTGCTCACTGAGGGAAGCTCTTCCTGGTGTACAGTAAAGCCGACCCGGTCTTCTAGCTTTGACTAATGTCCTCGTTCGGAACACTCAGAGTCGTTTCAGGGAGTTTGGACGAACCCACCTGTCAGGTGGCTCTGAAACAAAAGCTGGCCTGCTGAAGCTACTTAGATAGGGAAGTCCAGACATTGAGAAACTGAGGCGCATCAAAGTTCTGGTGTCTAGCTTGTGAGAAAAAATCCCTGTACTAAGTGGGAAAACTGCCTTTCCTCACGGTGGGAAAAGCTTTCTCTCCTGTGTGGCCACGGAGTATGCGGCATCACCCAGAGTGCCATGCAAATTTAGAAAGCCTAGTGGGGCATGTGGCTCCAACCTCTCCCCAGCTCCCCCATGCCCTGGGTCCAAAGTGCCTTCCCAGCAAAGAACACCCTGCATCTAATTTCATTCATCTGGATGGTAAGAAACGCAGGAGCATACCTGAATGGGGATCAAGGATTTTCATGCCCTGGGTGAGGCCTTCCCTGCTACGGGCCTTCCCAATACGGAGATTATGGGGGCTGGACAGCAGTCGCTTGAATGGGCAGTAATGAGGGCCACTACAGGCATCACGCTGCAACACCCTGCTCCCCATAGTGTAAGAACCACAGGGCCTAGTTCTTTCATTCTTCTGCTATGAAACAGGGGACTGCCCTCTCACCCTGGGACTCATGCTGGACTCTACTCTCTGAAAGACTTTCTTTTACATAATGAGGAGCCCCCTCTGGGTGGCAGACCCTCACCTGAGAATCCCACGTGTGAGATTTGCAAACCTGTGGCACAAAGCACACCTATCTGGCCCAGGACACCCATCGCTTCCCTTCTGGGAAACAACACTGCCACTGCGAGGAAAATGCTCTCAAAGCCATTCGGGTTACTAGGCTAAAGCCTTGCGTTTACAGGCCTGAAACGGGGCTTGGCTTCTAGTCCGTGCTAAGTACCTGCTTTGAGGAGAGACTCAAAGCAATGTGTAGACACATGAGCGGTACCTTCATTCTATGAAAGAAAACCCCTCGTGCTTTGGACCGTTGAATCACGTCTGAGTCCTGACAGGATCCTGGCCATAGAAGGTCTCTCATCTGCCTCTGTGAGAAACACACCCAATTTATAACACGTCTTTCTTTCCACCCAGTCCGAGAGACTTTCACTCTTTTTTTTTTTTTTTTTTTGGCTGTGTTGGTTCTTCGTTTCTGTGCGAGGGCTTCCTCTAGTCGCGGTGAGCAGGGGCCACTCTTCATCGCAGTGCGCGGGCCTCTCACTATGGCGGCCTCTCTTGTTGTGGAGCACAGACTCCAAATGCGCAGGCTCAGTAGTTGTGGCTCACGGGCCCAGTTGCTCCGCAGCATGTGGGATCTTCCCAGACCAGAGCTCGAACCTGTGTCCCCTGCATTGGCAGGCAGATTCTCAAGCACTGCACCACCAGGGAAGCCCTGAGACTTTCACTCTTGTTGGGAATTTGAACATGGAACCTCGTGCAGCTTACCGTGGAACGCTGGGAAGGGTAAGTCGGAGTGTCCTGCAAACTGTTCACTAAGCTGCCCCCAGTCCTGCCTATTCTTTCAAAACCATGAAACAACCATCAGCATTAAACTTCATTCATTGTGCCATGATGAAACACATTCCATTTTCTCTTTGGGGAACCATCCTGTTCGCAGACTGTGCACGATCAGGCTCTTATTGGTCCTTAGAAGGCAGTGCTTAACACAGCTTGACACTACCTCAAGTGTTGCCCTAATTCAGTTACCCTGAGGAGTTACCCTCAGAAAAGAGCATCAAGGTGGTTGTCCTCCATGCCACCATAATTCCAGGTTGCACACTTCACAAACCTCTTCCGCTCATGGAGAGAACACATTGCCCAGGCACTTCCTTCTTCTTCTGAGGAACAGGAGCTACACTCCTTCTAGGTGCAATGTGTCTTCTTCCCTGGGAAAGGCCTTACCCTCTCCAGTGCCAGGACCACTTTTTTGCTAGCTCAACAACTTATGGGCATTACGTATGTTTACTTAGCTCTGTTATTGCATCTTCCACTCCACATATCACAGGCAAACTTCAACGTCCCTTCTCACCAGACGGAGGCCTGCAGGACTCCTTTGCGCTGGTCCATTCAACTCTATCTTCCGGTTCCTCTGGGAAGTTTTTCATTTTGTAGGGTTAATCTGGCCTTTGTTTCCTTCTCTCCTGAGGGGCTGGCGCCCATTAAAGATGCAAAGCAGCTGCTTCCAACCCTACGTTGTTATATCTGTGAAAGAAATCCCTACCCACCGAGGCCCCGGACTCTTAAGTCCCATGCAGGGCCAGAGGGTGACTCATGACAGTTCTTGCCTCTGGCTTGTGAGCAACCTTTCCAAGTTTGATATGAACAGGGAAAACTTTCTTTCCATGAATTCCGAAGGGCTCTCACTCCTTCCTGCCACACGAGCACCGGGCTTGCCCCAGAATTACTGCAGTGTCGTCAAATCCACCGTTGGCACTTCCTTCCAACGCTTCGGAAGCTGCCCCAAATTCCGGGGACATGTGCCTACCAGAAGACACTGGTCTTTTCCCCTCTGCATTCGTTTCTCTTCTAAGCATTACATGTGGTTTCTGAATGGCAAGCAAGCCCTTTCGTTCAGGGTGAAAGATCATCACGACCATCGGACTGAGGAACACAGAGCTTGACACAGCTCTCAAATTGCTCTCAAAGAACCAACTGACAGATCCGTTGAGCCCTATGCTAGAGGTCACACCCTGCAGGCACAGCATCCACTCAGGGAAAGACCACATATCCTCGCAGGTCTTCGCACATGTTAAGAAACATTTGACGGCATTCTTCCCAGCAGACACTGGCTCGACTAGGCATTGTGAAAGTCCCTGCCTTCCAGACTCAGGGAGCACACTTCAGAAAGTTCCCAGTGCAGTTCCATTTTGTAGGCCTACTTCCTAATAGTCCGGTGAGCCAATGAGTGTTTTTCTTCACATGGATGGTGTCAGAGGACTCCTGGATAGTCCTAGAATCTCTTCAATCGGAAGTGGGTAAAAGGGCTTGGCTGCCATTCTTTCATTGAGGCCTGCGGTGTGGAGCAGAACTATAAAACCTCCCAGGGAGACCCTCGGGAGACAGGAGGTTTCCTTTAGATGCTAAGTGTAAGAGTCAATAGAGTCGAACTATTTTCATTTCAACCTCCTTCAGGGAACCCCTACTCTAGGGTGCCATTCTAGGTATTCCCAAGTACAATAAAATATAGAAAAACACAAAGGTCCACTTATTGTGAAACAACCTGTCCCAACACTGTGAAAACATTTGAGAGTAATTTTCCTTCGTAACACAGAGCTGAGCACAGTTGTGTGTACCTGCATGGAACCAGAAAACTTGCAACTGTCTCCAACAATTCAGCGCCAGCTGCACGTTTCTCCATGAGTTCTGTCAGAGAGTAAAATCACTGTTCAAGACATTGCCCTGGTGTCGGTTGAAAGAGACAACTACCGGTACTATATGAGACGCTTGTCCTCCCATGCCCTTCTGAACTACAAAGCGCACTTGGAACACGGTGCTGAAGACAGCTAAACTCTGAGGTGTGGAGAAGGTAGTAGTACAAAGCCTTCATACAATTTAATAGCAACCAGCCCTCGGGGATGAAACTACATATTTGGAACCAACCCTGTGTCTCCAGTTTCCTCCATGTGGCTTTACCTCTCCCGAGGTCATTCCACTTAGGGTGTCTTCCACGTTTCTTGAACAAGTCAAAACAGGTTTTGGAAGTCAGGTGTGTCTTTCCCCATTGAAGAGCACCTTTTGCTGTGCGTGGCCTAGGCTGAGGAAACAAGCCTCGTGTCCTTCCATTATATGTCTCCCAGGCTGCAAATTACCGTCGAGAGACTTTGATTCCCACTTGTCTTTGAAAGTGGAGCTGGCATCACGTTCACAGGACAATTACCAACAGCCCATCAATAGGAGGTTAGGACAACTCTCACTACAGGCCCCACAGCCCGTGTAGTCCTTGTTCCTATGAAGGCTGGAATGTCACTCACTGTGTGTGTTTCTTCATGCAGGCGGTTTCAGAAGACTCCTGGATAGTCCTAAAATCCCTTCACTTGGCAGCATGTAAAAGGCCTTGGCTGCCATTCTCTCGTCAAAGCCTGCTGTGTGGAGCAGAACTACAAGGTCGCCCAGGGTGACCCTCGGGAGAGAGGACCTTTTTTTAAGTCACTAGGCGCTAGAGCCAAGAGGGTCAAACTTTTTGTTGTTTGACCTCCTGCTCGGAACCTCTAGTCTAGGGTGCCTCTCTAGGTATTCCCGAGTACAATAAAACATGAAAGAGCACAAAGTTCCACTTAGTGGGAAACAAACCTGTCCCAACACTCTGAACATTTTGGAGACCATTTTTCTTTTGTAACACATTGCTGAGCACAGTTGTGCATACCTCCGTGGAACCAGAAATCTTGCAGGTGTCTCCAACGATTCACCACCAGCTACTCGTTTTCCATGAGTTTTCCCAGATAGAAAAATCACTGTGCATGACATTGGCTTGGTGTGGGTTGAAAGAGACACCTACGGGTTCTACTTGAGACACCTGCTTTCCCATGCCCTTCTGAACGGATTTCACTGCAAAGTGCCCTTGGAAAATGGTGCTGAAGGCAGCTAAACTCTGAGGTCTGGAGAAGGCAGCTAAAGTCTGAGGTCTGGAGAAGGTAGTACAAAGTCTTCATATAATTTACAAGCAGCCGCACCTCGGGCCCAAAACTACATACTCAGAATCAACACCGTGTCTCCAATACCCTTCATGTGCCTTGTGAGAAACGTGGACTTTTCCTCTCCAGAGGCAATTCCTCTGAGGGTGTCTTCCATGTTTCTGGAACACGTCAGTACAGGTCTCGGAAATCAGGTATGTGTTTCCAAATTGAAAAAAGCACACTTTGCTAAGCGTGGACTTGGCCTCGGGTCAAGCTGCATGTCCTTCTCATATAGGCTTCCCAGGCTGCAAATTACCATCTGAGAGCCTTTGATTCCCCCATGTCTTTAGCATGTGGAGCTGGTACGTTCACAGGAGCAATTACCAACAGCCATACAATAGGTTTCTAGGACAAGAGGTGCTAAAGGCCTGTGTAGTCCTCCTTTCTGAAGAGGCCTGGCTGCCACTGTGTGTGTTTCTTCATGTGGACAGTTTCGGAGGCCCCCTGGATAGCCCTAGAACCTCTTCACTCACCTGTAGGTCAAAGGCCTTGGCTGGCAAAATCTCATCGAGGTGTGCTGTGTGGAGCAGAACTACAAGGTCACGCAGGGGGACCCTCGGGAGACAGGACCTTTCCTTAAGACTCTAGGCGCTAGAGGCAAGAGAGTCGAGCTTTTTTCGGTTTGACATCTTGCATGGACCACTACTCTAGGGTGCCTCTCTAGGTATTCCCGAGTACAATAAAACATGAAAGAGCACAAAGTTTCTCTTAAAGTGAAACAAGCCTGTCCTGACACTCTGAAAGCCTTTCAGAACACTTTTCCTTTTGAACACAGAGCTGAGCCCAGTTGTGTGTACTTCCGTGGAACAAGAAATTTGCAGCTGTCTCCAAACATTCACTCTCAGCTGTATGTTTTTCCATGTGTTCTCCCAGAGAGAAAAATCACTGTGCATGACATTGCCCTGGTGTCAGTTCAAAGAGACACCTACCCGTACTGAAATAGACACCTGCATTCCCATGCTCTTCTGAAAGGCTTTCATTGCAAAACACACTTGGAACATGGTGCTTAAGGCGGCTAAACTCTGAGTTGTTGAGAAGGCAGTAGTAAGAGGGCCTCAAACAATTTATGAGCAGTCACACCTCGGGACCAAACCTAAGTACTCGGAACCAACAGTGTGTCACCAATGTCCTTCTTGTGCCCTGTGAGAAACTTGGACTTTTCCTCTCCTTAGGCATTCATCTTAGGGTGTCGTCCATATTTCTGGAACTAGCCAGTGTGGGTATCAGAAGTCAGGTATGTCTTAATCCATTAAAGATCACCTATTTTTAGTGTGGCCTAGGCTTGGAAGCAAGCCTGGTGTCCTTCCCATATAGGGCCCTCAAGATGTAAATTACGGTTTCAGAAGACTGCTGGATAGTCCTAGAATCTCTTCACTCGGCAGCAGGTAAAAGGCCTTGGCTGCCATTCTATCATTGAGGCATGCTGTGTGGAGCAGAACGACATGCCGCCCAAGGGAACCCTAGGGAGACAAGAACTTTCCTTAAACATCTAGGCGTTAGAACCAAGAGGGTCGAAATTTTTTCGGTTACACTTCTTGCAAGGAACTTCTTCTCTAGTGTCCTCTCTAGGTATTCCCGAGTACAATAAAGCATGAAAGAGCACAAAGGTCCCCTTGGTGCGAAACAAGCCTCTCCCGATACTCTGAAAGACTTTGAGGCCTCAATTCCTTTGGAACAAAGAGATGAACACAGTTGTCCAGATCTCCACTGAAAGAGAAACCTTGCAGCTGTCTCCAACATTTCACTGCCTACTGCACGTTTCTCCGTGAGTTATCCCAGAAAGAAAAATCACAGTGCATGATATTGCCCTGGTGTCGGTTGAAAGAGACACCTACTGGTACTACAAGAGACACCTGCCTTCCCATGCCTTCTGAAAGGCATTCACTACAAAGTGCCCTTGCAACACGGTGCTTAGGGCAGCCAAACTCTGACGTGTGGAGATGGCCATAGCACAAGTCTCTCAAACAATTTATGAATAACCGTACCATGGTCCTGAAACTACATAGTCGGAACCAACACTGTGTCTTCAATGTCCTTCATGTGCCTTGTGAGAAACATGGACTTTTCCTCTTCTGAGGCCATTCCTCTTACGGTAGTGTTCCACGTTTCTGTAAAATGTCAGTACAAGTCTCGGAAGTCAGGTATGTCTTTCCCCCTAGAAAATAACTCTCTGCTGAGCGTGGCCTCAGCCTAGGGAGCAAGCCTCGTGTCCTTCTTATATAGGCCTTCCTGGATGCAAATTACCATCTGAGAGCCTTTGATTCCCCTTGTCTTTAGCAAGTGGAGTTGGCATCACGTTCACAGGAGCAATTACCAACACCCCATCGACAGGAGTTTAGGACAACAGTTGCTAATATCCCACAGCATGTATAGTCTTCCTTCCTAAGAGGGGCAGAATGTCACTGTGTCTGTTTCTTCATGCAGGCCGTTTCAGAGGACTCCTGGAGAGTCCTCGAATCTCTTCACTTGGCAGCAGGTAAAAGGCCTTAACTGCCATTCTCTCATCAAGACCTGCTGTGTGGAGCAGAACTACAAGGTCAACCCGGGGGATCCTGTGGAGACAGGACCTTTCCTTAAGATTCTAAGTGCTTGAACCAAGAGGGTCGAACTTTTTCAGTACCACATCCTGCAGGGAAACCCCACTCTAGGGTGCCTTTCTAGGTATTCCCAGCTACAATAAAACATGAAAGAGCACAAACGTCTGTTTAGTGCAAAACGAGACGGCTCCCACACTCTCAAAACCTTTGAGAACACTTTCTTTTGGGACACGAATCTGAGCACAGTTGTGCATACCTCTGTAGATCCAGAAATCTTGCAGCAGTCTCCAACCATTCACCACCAGTAGCACGTTTCTCTATGAGATCTCCCAGAGAGAAAAATCACTGTGCTTAACTTTGCCCTGATGTCCTTTGAAAGAGACACCTGCCTTCAGATGTCCTTCTGAACGGCTTTCACTGCAAAGCGAGCTTGGAACACAGTGCAGAAGGCAGCTAAATGCTGAGGTGTGGAGATGGCAGTAGTAAAAGTCCCTCAAACATTTAACGAGCAGCTGTACCTTGTGCCCAAAACTACATCCTCGGAACCAACACTGTGTCTCCAATGTCCTTCACATGCCTTGTGAGAAAAGTGGACTTTTCCTCTCCAGAGGCCTCTTACGGTAGTGTTCCATGTTTCTAGAAAAAAATCAATACAGTGTTTGGAAGTCAGGTATGTCTTTCTCCTTTGAAAAGCACACTTTGCTGAGTATGGCATCAGCCTAGCGAGCAAGCCTCTTGTCCTTACCCTACAGGCCTCCCAGGTTAAAAATTACTGTGTGAGAGCCTTTAATTCATGCCGGCCTTTAGAAAGTGGAGCTGGCATCACATTCACAGGAGCAATTACCAACAGCCCATTATAGGAGTTTAGGACAACAGTCATACAGTCCCAGCAAAATGTGTAGTCCTCCTTTATGAAATGACCTGGATGCCATTGTGTGTGTTTATTTACGAGGGTGGTTTCAGAAGACTCTGGGGTAGTCCTAGAATCTCTTCACTCATCAGCAGGTTAAAGGCCTTGGCTACCATTCTCTCAATGAAGCCTGATGTGTGCAGCAGAACTACAAGACCGACCAGGGAGACCCTAGGGTGTCAAGGGACTTTACTTAGACGCTAGGCGCTAGAACCAAGAGATCCCAAATTTTTCGGTTCGATCTTCTGCAGGGAACCCCTACTCTACGGTGCCTCTGCAGGTGTTCTCTAGTACAATAAAACATGAAAGAGCACAAAAGTCCACTTAGTGAGAAACAAGCCTGTCCTGACACTCTGAAAGACTTTGAGACAATTTTTACTTTGTAACACAGAGCTGTGCACAGATGTGCATACTTCCGTGGATCCAGAAATCTTGCCACAGTCACCAACCATTCACAGCCTGCTGCACTTTTCTCCATGAGTGTCCCAGAGAGAAAATCACTGTGCAGGACATTGCCTTGGTGTCGGTAAAGAGACACCTGCCATCCATGCCCCTCTGAATGGCTTTCATTGCCAAGCACCCTTGGAACACGGTGCTTAAGGTAGCTAAACTCTGAGGGGTAGAGATGGCAGTAGTACAAGTCCCTCAAACAATTAATGAGCAGCCGTAACTTGGGACTGAAACTACGTCCTCAGAACCAACACAGTGTCTCTAATATCCTTCATATGTCTTGTGAGAAACGTGGACTTTTCCTCTCCTGAGGCCTTTTCTCTTAGCATACTGTTCCATGTGTCTAGAAGAACACAATACAGTTTTCAAAAGTCAGGTATGTCTTTCCCCCTTGAAAAGCACACTTTGCTGAGTGTGGCCTCGGCCTAGGGAGCAAGCCTAGTGTGCTAACCATATAGGACTCCCAGGCTGCAAATTACCGTCTGAGAGCCTTTGATTCCCTTTGTCTTTACAAGTGGAGATGGCATCACATTCACAGGAGCAATTAACAACAGGCCATCAATAGGATTTGAGGACAACAGTTGCTACAGTCACTGCAGCATGTATAGTCCTCCTCCCTGAGAAGGCTGTGATGCCACAGTGTGTGTTGTTTCTTCACAGGGGTGGATTTGGAGGATACCTGGATAGTCCTAGAATCTCTTCAATTGCAAGCAGGTAAAAGGCATTTGCTGCCATTCTCTTGTCGAGGCCTGCTGTGTGGAGAAGAACTACCAGTTTGCCCAGGGGGACACTCGTGAGGCCGGAAATTTTAGTAAGACACTGACGCCAGAGCCAAGAGCGTCAAATGTTTTTTGGTTCATCCTACTTACTCTATGGTGCCCCTGATGTATTCCCAAGTACAGTAAAACATGAAAGGGCACGAAGGACTGCTTAGAGTGAAATAAGCCTTTCCTGACACTTTGAAAGCCTCTAAGACAAATTTTCCTTTGTAACACAGAGCTGAGCACAGTTGTGCATACCTCCAGGATCCAGAAATCTTCCAGCTGTCTCCAAACATTCACTGCCAGCTGCACGTTTCTCCATGAGTTTCCAAGAGAGAAAAATCACTGTGCATGACATTGCCCTGGTGTCAGTTGAAAGAGACACCTATTGGTACTACATGAGACACCTGCCTTCCCAAGCCGTTTTGAACGGCTTTCATTTCAAAGCACCCTTGGAACAAAGTGCTTAAGGCAGCTAATCCCTGATGTGTGGAGATGGCAGTAGGACAAGTCCCTCAAACAATTTAAGAGTAGCCACACCTTGGTCCCGAAACTACGTACTCGGAACAGACACAGTGTCTCCAATGTCCTTCATGTGCCTTGTGAGAAACGTGGAAATTTCCTTTCCTGCGGCCTTTTCTCTTAAGGTAGTGTTCTATGTTTCTGGAACAAGTCAGTATAGGCCTCGGAAGCCAGGTATGTCTTTCCCGCTTGAAAATACACTTTGCTGAGCATGGCCTCAGCCTAGGGAACAAGCTTTGTGTCCTTCAAATATAGGCCTCCAAACCTGCAAACTACCTTCTGAGAGCCTATGATTCACCTTTGTCTTTAGCAAGTGGGGCTGGCATCACGTTCACAGGAGCAATTAACACAGCCCATCAATATGAATATAGGACAACAGTCACCACAGTCCATGCAGCATTTGTAATCCTCTTTCCCGAATAGGCTGTGAAGCCACTCTGTGTGTTTCTTCATGAGGGCGGTTTCAGAGGACACCTGGATAGTCCTAGAATCTCTTCACTCATCAGCAGGTAAAAGACCTTGGCTACCATTCTCCCATCGAAGCCTGCTCTGTGGAGCAGAACTACAACATCACCCAGGGGAATGTTCCAGAATCAGGAACATTCCTGAACACACTAACCCAAGAAGCAAGAGGGTCAAAAATTTCTCAGTTTGACTTGCTGCACGGAAAACTTACTCTACAGTACCTCTCTAGTTATTCCTGAGTACAATAAAACATTAAAGAGCACAAAGGTCCTCTTCATGCAAAACAAGCCTGTCCCGACATTCTGAAAGAATTTGAGGCTACTTTTAATTTAGAACGCAAAGCAGAGCACAGTTTTGCGTACCTCCATGGATCCAGAAATCTTGCAGCTGTCTCAATCATTCACCGCTTGCTGCACGTTGCTCCATGAGTTTCCCAGAGAGGAATCACTTTGTATGAGATTGCCTTGGTGTCGGTTGATAGAGACACCTACTGGTACTACATGAGACACCTGTATTGCCTTGCCCTTCTAAAAGGATTTCACCACAAAGTGTCCTGGAACAAAGTGCCTAAGGCAGCTAAACACTGAGGTGTGGTGATGGCAGTATTAGAAGTTCCTCAAACAATTTACGTGTAGCCGTACATTGGGCGCGAAACTACGTACTCGGTACCAATACTGTGTTTTCAATGTTCTTCATGTGCCCTGTGAGAAACGTGGTTTTTTCCTCTCCCACGGCCTTTCCTCTTAGGGTAGCATTCCATGTTTCTAGAACAACGAAATACAGGTTATGGAAGTCAGGTATGTCTTTCCCCCTTGAAAAGCACACTTTGCTGTCTGTGGCCTTGGCCTAGGGACCAAGCCTCATGTGCTTTTCATATAGGCGTCCCAGGCTGTAAATTACCGTCTGAGAGATTTTGATTACCTTTGTCTTTAGCAAGTGGAGCTGGCATCACGTTCACAGGAGCAATTAACAACAGCCCAACAATAGGAGTTTAGGACAACCGTCCCTACAGTCCCGGCAACTTGTATAGTCCTCCTTCCCAAGGAGGCTGTGATGCCACAGTGTGTGTTTCTCCATGAGAGAAGTTACAGAGGACACCCAGATAATCCAAGAATCCCTTCTATAGGGAGCAAGTAAAAGGCATTGGCTGTCATTCCCTTATTGAGGCCAGCAATGTGAAGAACTGCAAGGTCACCCAGGAGGATGCTTGTGAGGCATGGACTTCTGTAAGACGCTAACGCTAGAGCCAAGAGTGTCGAACTTTTTCTGGATCTACATGCTGAAGGGAACAACTAGTCTATGGTGCCTCTCTAGGTATTCCAAGTACAATAAAACATGAAAGAACAGAAAGGTTCTTAGTTCTTAGTGCAAAATAAGCCTTTCCCAACAATCTAAAAGCCTTTGAGACCACTTTTCCTTTGCAACACATTGCTGAGCACAGTTGTGCATACATGCGTGGACCCAAATGTTTTGTAGCTGTCTCCAACCATTCACCACCTGCTGCACGTTGCTCCATCATTTGCTCAGAGAGAAAAATCACTGTGCATGGCATTGCCCTGGTGTCAGTTGAAAGGGACAACAACCGGTACTACACAAGACACCTGCATTCCCTTGCCCATCTGAAAGGCTTTCACTGCAAAGCACCCTTGGAAAAAAGTGCTTAAGGCAGCTAATCTCTCAGGTGTGGAGATGGCAGTATTACAAATCCCTCAAACAATTTACCAGTAGCTGTACACTGGGCCTGAAACTACATACTCAGAACCAACACTGTGTCTGCAATGTTTTTCATGTGCTTTGTGAGAAACGTGGACTTTTCCTCTCCCCAGGCCTTTCCTCTTAGGGTAGTGTTCCATGTTCCTGGAACAGGCCTTGGAAGTCAGGTATGTCTTTCCACCTTGAAAAGCACACTTTGCAGAGCGTAGCCTCAGCCTAGGGAGCAAACCTCGTGTCCTTCCCATATGGGACTACCAGCCTCTGAATTTCCTTCTGAGAGATTTTATTCCCCCTTGTCTTTAGCAAGTGGAGCTGGCATCACGTTCACAGGAGCAATTAACAACAGCCCATCAATCAGAGTTTAGGACAACACTCACTACACTCCAGGTAACATGTATAGCCCTCCTTCCCGAGAAGATGGTCATGCCACTGTGTGTGTTTCTTCACAAGGGTCGTTTCAGAGGATACCTGGGTAATCCTAGAATCTCTTCAACTAGGAGCAGGTAAAAGACATTGGCTGCCATTCTCTCATTGAGGTCTGCTGTGTGGAGAAGAACTACAGGGTCGTCCAGGGTGACCATTGGGAGGCAGGAACTTTCTGAAAAATGCTAATTCTAGAGCCACAAGGTCGAAGCTTTATCGGTTCAACCTGTGCAGGGAACACCTACTCTGTTCTGCCTCTCTAGGTATTCTCAAGTACAATAAAACATAAAAAAGCACGAAGGTGTGCTTAGAGCCAAACAAGCTTTTCCTGACCCTCTGAAAGACTTTGAGAGCACTATTCCTTTGAAACACAGAGCTGAGCTGACACAGTTGTGCATACCTCCGTGAAACCAGAAGTCTTTCAGCTGTCTCCAACCATAAACTGCCTTCTGCACGTTGCTCCCTGAGTTTCCAAGACAGAAAAATCACTGTGAATGACATTGCTTTGGAGTCAATTGAAAGAGATACCAATTAGTACTACATGAGACACCTCCCTTCCCATGCCTTTCTAAACGTCTTTCACTGTAAAGCTCCCTTGGAACAGAGTGCTTAAGGCAGCTAAACCCTGAAGTGTGGAGATGGAAGTAGTACAAGTCCCTCAAACAATTTATGAGTAGCTGCAACTTTGGCCTGAATCTACATACTTGGAATGGACACTGTGTCTCCAATGTCCTTCATGTGTCTTGTGGGAGACGTGAACTTTCTCTCTCCCGAGGCCATTCCTCTTAGGGTAGTGTTCCACGTTTCTACAACAAGGAAATACAGGCCTTGGAAGTCAGGTATACCTTTGCCACTAGAACAGCTCTCTTTGCTGAGAGAGTCCAAGGCCTAGGGATCAATCCTCGTGTCCTTCACATATAGGTCTCCAAGGCTACACATTATTCACCTGACAGCCTGTGATTCCCCCTTGTCTTCAGCAAGTGGATCTGGCATCACTTTCACAGGAGCATTTCCCAACATCCCTTCAATAAGACCTTATGACAACTCTTCACACGGTCCCTGCAGCGTGTGTAGACCTGTTTCGCAAAAACGCTGGAATGCCTTCACGAGGGCGTTTGGAGAGTATTCCTGGATAGTCCTAGAATCTCTTCGTTTGGCAGCAGGTAAGAGGACTTGGCTACTATTTTCTCGTAGAAGCTTGCTGTGTGGAGCAGAACTACAAGGTCACTTTGGAGAACCCTCGGGAGGCAGGAGCTTTCCTCAAGACACTAGGCGCCAGAGGCCAGAGGGTCGAACTTCTATCGGTTTCACCTGCTGCGTGGAGCCCCTATGCGACGTTGACCATCCAGGTATTCTCGAGTACAATCACATATGAAAGAGCACAGAACCAGGCTTACTGTGAAACAAGCCTTTCCCGACACTCTGAAAGGCTTCGAGACTGCTTTTGCTTTGCACAACAGAGCTGAGCACAGTTGTGCATATATCCATGCCACCAGAGACCTTGCAGCTGTCGCCAACTATTCACCACCTGCTGCACGTTTCTCCATGAGTCTCCCAGAGAGAAAGGTCACAGTGCATGACATGGCCCTGGTGTCAGTTGGAGGAGTCCCATACTGGTGCTACAGGAGACACCTGCTTTTTCATGCTTTCTGAACAGCAGTCACTTTAAAGCGCTCTTGCCACATGGTACTGAAGGCAGCTAAACACTGAGCAGTGCAGATGAGAGTAGTACAAGTCCCTCACACAATTTATGAGAAGCCAAAACTTGGGCCCAAACTACGGACTTGGAACAAACACTGTGTCCCAATGTCCTTCATCTGCCTTGTGAGAAACGAGGACTTTTATTGTTTGGAGGCTATTCCTCTTATGGTAGTGTTCCTCCTTTCTGGAAAAAGTCAATACAGGTCTCGAAATCAGGCAGGTCTTTCTCCCTTGAAAAGCACACTTGGCAGAGCTTAGCCTCACCCCAGGAAGCAAGCCTCATATTCTTCCCCTATAGGCCTCCCGGGCTACACATTACCGTCAGAGAGCCTGTGATTCCCCCTTTACTCGAGCAAGTGGAGCTGGCGTGCATTCACGGGAGCAATTACCAACAGCCCATCAGTAGGTGTTTAGGACCAGTTTGGCAGGGTCCCCGCAGCACGTGTCGAACTGCTTCCCGAAAAGGTGGGATTACTTCACGTGGGTGGTATGTGAGGACTCCTGGATCGACCTAGAACCTCTTCACTGGGTAACAGGCAAAAGGCCTTGGCTACTATTCTCACGTCGTAGCCTGCTGTGTGGAGCAGAACTACAAGGTCACTTAGGGAAACCCTCGGGAGACAGGACGTTTCCTTAAGACGCTATGGGTCACAGTCAAGAGGGTCGCACTATTATCAGTTGGACCTGCTGCAGGGAACCCGTACTCTACGGTGCCTCACTAGGTATTCCTGAGCACAAGAAAACAAGAAAGAGCACAAAGGTTCACGGAAGAGGCCTTTTCCGAAACTCTGAAATGCTTTGAGACAACTTTTGCTCTGCACGACAGAACTGAGCACAGTTGTGCACACATCCGTTGCACCAGAAATCTTGCTACTGTCTCCATCTATTCATGGCCTGCTGCACGTGGCTCCAGGAGTTTCCCCAAGAGCAAAATCTCTGTGCATGCCATTGCCCTGGTGATGGTTGAAAGAGACACCTACCTGTACTACAGGAGACACCTGCCTTACCATGCCCTTCTGAACAGCTCTCAGTGCAAAGCACCAATGTAACAAGTGTCTAATGCAGCCAAACTGTGAGGTGAGGAGATGACAGTAGTACAAGTCCTCCAAGCAGTTCACGAGCAGCCATACCTAGGGCCCGAATCTACGTACTTGGAAGCAACACTGTGTCTCCAATGTCCTTCATGTGCCTCGGCAGAAACATGGACGTTTTCTCTCCTAGTGCTTTTCCTCTTAGGGGAATGTTTCATGTTTCTAGAACTAGTCAATACAGGTTTCGGAAGACAGGTATGTGTTTCCAGCTTCAAAAGCCCCCTGTGCTGAGCCTGGCCTCAGCATGTGGAGCAAGCCTACTCTCCTTCCCATATAGGCCCCCCAGCTTGCACCTTAACGTCCTAGAACCTTTGATCATCCTGGTCTTCAGCAAGTGTAGCTGGAATCAGGTTCACAGGATTAATTAATAAAATCTCATTACGAGCAGTTTAGGGCAACAGTCGCTCCAGTGCCACAGCATGTGTAGTTCTCCTTCCTGAAAAGGCTTGGATGCCACTGTGTGTTTCTTCATGCCATGGTTTTAGAGGACTCCTGAACAGTCCTAGAATCTCTTCACTCGGGAGCAGGAAAAAGGCAGTGGCTGCCATTCTCTCCTCAAGTCCGTCTGTTTGGAGAAGAACTACAAGTCGCCCAGTGGGACGCTTGGAAGGTAGGAAGTTTAGTGAAGATGCTAATCGCGGGAGCCAAAAGGTCAAACTTTTTTCAGTTCGACCAGCTGCAGGGAATCGCTTCTCTATGGTGCCTCTCTAGGTATTTCCAAGTACACTGAAACGTGACAGAGCACAAAGGTCGGCATAGTGCAAAGGAAGCCTTTGCCAACTCTCTGAAAGCCTTTGAGACCCATTTTGCTTTCGAACACAGAGGTGAGCACCATAGTGCATACCTCCGTGGAACCCGAAATCTTGACGCTGTCTCCAACTATTCACCACCTGCTGCACGTTTCTCCATGAGTTCTCCCAGAGGCAAAAGTCACTGTGCATGACATGTCCCTGGTGTCGGTTGAAAGAGACCGGTACTGGTACTACAGGAGACACCTGCCTTCCCAAGCCGTCTGAACAGCATTCACTTGAATGCGTCCCTGCAACACGGTGTTAAAGGTAGCTAAACTCTGAGTTGTGGAGATGGCAGTAATACGAGTCCCTCAAACAATTTACGAGAAGCAGCACCTTGGGCCTGAAACTATGGTCTCCGAACCCACACTGTGTCTCCAATATTCTTCATGTGCCTTGTGAGAAACGAGGAATCTTCTTTTTTCTGAGGCCATTCCTCTTAGGGTAGTGTTCCATGTTTCTGGAAAAAAAGTCAATACAGGGCTCGGATTCAGGTATGGCTTTCCCCAGTGAGAAGCACACTTTGCAGAGCATAGTCTCAGCCTGGGGAATCAAGCCTCGTGTCCTTCCCATATAGGCTTCCAAGGCTACACATTATTCACCTGACAGCCTGTGATGCCCCCTTGTCTTCAGCAAGTGGCACCGGCATCACGGTCACAGGGCATTTCCTAACATCCCTACAAGAGGACCTTATGACAACTCTTGACACAGTCCCTGCAGCGTGTGTAGACCTGTTTCGCAAAAACGCTGGAATGCCTTCACGAGGGCGTTTGGAGAGTATTCCTGGATAGTCCTAGAATCTCTTCGTTTGGCAGCAGATAAGAGGACTTGGCTGCTATTTTCTCGTAGAGGCTTGCTGTGTGGAGCAGAACTACAAGGTCACTTTGGAGAACCCTCGGGAGGCAGGAGCTTTCCTCAAGACACTAGGCGCCAGAGGCCAGAGGGTCGAACTTCTATTGGTTTCACCTGCTGTGCGGAGCCCCTATGCGACGGTGACCATTCAGGTATTCTCGAGTACAATCACATATGAAAGAGCAGAGAGCCAGGCTTACTGTGAAACAAGCCTTTCCCGACACTCTGAAAGGCTTCGAGACTGCTTTTGCTTTGCACAACAGAACTGAGCACAGTTGTGCATATATCCGTGACACTAGAGACCATGCAACTGTCGCCAACTATTCACCACCTGCTGCACGTTTCTCCGTGAGCCTCCCAGAGAGAAAGGTCACAGTGCATGACATAGCCCTGGTGTCAGTTGGAGGAGTCCCATACCAGTACTACAGAGACACCTGCCTTCTCATGCCTTCTGAACAGCAGTCACTTTAAAGCGCTCTTGCCACATGGTACAGAAGGGAGCTCAAAACTGAGCTGTGCAGATGAGAGTAGTACAAGTCCCTCAAACAATTTATGAGAGGCCACACCTTGGGCCTGAACTACGGACTTGGAATGAACACCGTGTCCCAATGTACTTCATGTGCCTTGTGAGAAACCACGCATTCCCGGGAGTAATTACCAGCAACCCATCAGTAGGCGCTTAGGACGAGTTTGACAGGGTCCCCGAAGCACGTGTCGACCTGATTCCCGAAAATGCGGCAATGCTATCGGAACCCGCTTACAATGAAAGGTTTCACTTCGGAATACGAGATTTTGCTATCAAACGTCAGCAGCTCCTCTCCCTCAGAGTGCTCTTGCAGTGTAGACTAGTGAAAGCCACCACAGTCCCCAGGTTTGAACCGCTCTTTTCCCACTTGGTTTCATCCGTGAAAGAGCCAAGAGAGCTGATCTCAACCAATCAGGCTGCAAACCGTGAGTCCTCGGGGTAGGGGAGTCCTGATCCAATGTGCCACCTAAGGAACGAAAGCAAAGTTTCCTTGCCACAGGAAAGCACACCGAGGCCTGGTATTTTCTCTATGAAATGTACGTGGGCTTGAAGGGTGATGCCTGTACTACATTGTGGAAATGCTCGGGGTTACGGCTGTTTTTCTCCCACTCTCGGTCCCATACACTGGGCTAAGCTGTGTGGGAATGCTGAGTGGGAGAGACTGCCTCTCTGCTGAACTCAGAAAGCTTCTTCCTTTTATGGTAATTCTGTTTGAGTCTTACATCGTCGAGGAGGAATCAGGGCGCCCAGAGTTATTCTGAAATGAAATAACTAACGACAGAGGATCCAGAGGAGCTGGATTCTCAGTGGAAGGAACCAAAAAACCCACATTCTTAAGGTCTCCTTTAGAGCTGCCAGACACTCTGCCATCAAAGGCCTAAGAATTGAACATTGTGACGGCATGGCAACACTTGGAATCCTATGACACAGTGGAAGTCTGACTCGCCAGCTGGATGGAAGAAGCTTCCAAGCATAGTGTTCTTTGATGTATGAAAGAGAACCCAAGTGTCTGAGGCTGGGAGGGTTTTTTGGAAAGAAATGGCATCATCATGGGCCTCTCGGCTACATTCCTGTTTCCAACACTCTCAGGAAACTCTTCAAGAAAGGCTTCGGAACCCGATTACAGAGAACAGCTATGAAGTGGACGAACAGAACAGGAACCTACATACCAGCGCAGTGTCCCAGGCATCGATCTTTCCCTGGAAGGTACGTACCCCAAACAGTGATTCAAGCAGGGTGTTTGCCTTATACAACTTACACAGGAAACTGGGATGAGATGTAGGGCCCCTCTATTGTGCTCACTCTACGTGGCCCGGAGAAGTTATGACGCAGCAGATATCAACCCCCTTTCTCTACACATGTGGACCCCAAAGAAGCGCTGGGCAGTGGGTGTTCTCAGGCCAAGAGCAGTCCTTGTTCTGGGCTGCACATGCTTTGTGGTTCACAGGTTGTCTGACCCTGCTCCTTTGGGAGACTTTCAGAGCTGACGCTATCTCTGGGCTGCCCAAGCAAAGAGACATAGAGGCCTTTCACCCTGAAGGCATGGGCTTGTTTCCCATGGAGAATGTGGAAGTCGCCCCTCCCGGGCTGGAGGTGTGCAAGTTGACACCATTTATTCTGCCCACGGAAAATACAAGTAGGTGTACTCGATTTGGGCTGCCTGGTGAAACAGTTTGCAGTCGCCAGCACCCGGAGTACTTTTCCTCAAGTTTGATTCCTAGCTAGGGAAACCTGGACTTCGGAGGCTAGATGGGACCAAACGTGTTAAGCTTGTGGGGAAAGCCCTTGACCAATGGCCAGTAGGCTTGTGCTTGTGGCCGGGGTTAGGCAGGAACTCTCCCACTCAGGGTTTTTACCTTACGATAAGCTGCCCCTTTGGGCAGAAGCAGGGGACGTGTTTGTATCACAGCCTGGGAAGCAGGGCCTGAGGGGAGGCTGCCAACTGACTGGCCTCCATTATAGGCAGCTGAGAAAATGGGGCAATTCTTATGGAACCCGCTTACAACGAAATGTTTCACTTCAGAAGAGGAGATTTTGCTACCAAACAACAGCAGCTCCTCTCCCTCAGAGTGCTGTTTCTGTGTAGACTAGGGAAAGACACCATGGTCCCCAGCTTAGAACGGCTCTTAGCCAAGTTGGTTTCATTCATGATAGAGCCAGAAGGGCTAATCTCAACTAATAGGGCTGCACATCCCTGAATCCTTGGGGTAGGGCAGTTATGAGCCAATGTGCCACCTAAGGAATGAAAGCAAAGTTTCCTTGCCACTGTAAAGCACACCGAGGGCTGGTGTTTTCCCTATGAAATTGGAGAGGGCTTGAAGGGTGAGGCCTACTGACTGCCCTCCTTTATAGCCAGTTGAGAAACTGTGGCAAGGCTGATGCAACCCGCTTACAACGAAATGTTTCTCTTCAGAATAGGAGAACTTGCTACCAAATGCCAGCAACTCGTTTCACTCAAAGTGCTGTTTCTGTGTAGCCTAGAGAAAGACACCATGGTCCCCAGCATAGAAGGGCTCTTTTCCCAATTGCTTTCATCCATGAAAGAGCCAGAAGGACTGATCTCAACTAATCGGGCTGCACATCCCTGAATCCTTGGGGTAAGGTAGTCCTGAGCCAATGTGCCACCTAAGGAATGAAAGCAAAGTTTCCAGCCTGGGAAGCAGGGCCTCAAGTAAGTCTGCCAACTGACTGCCCGCCTTCAAAGCCATTTCAAATAATGTGGCAAGGCTGATGCAACCCGCTTACAACGAAATGTTTCTCTTCAGAATAGCAGATTTTGCTACCAAACGCCAGCAGCTCCTCTCCCTTAGTGTGCTGTTTCTGTGTAGCCTAGGGAAAGACACCATGGTCCCAGGCTTAGAACGGCTCTTGGCTCAGTTGGTTTCATCCATGAAAGAGACAGAAAGGCTGATCTCAACTCGTCGGGCTGCACATCCCTGAATCCTTGGGGTAGGGCAGTTATGAGCCAAGGTCCACCTAAGGAATGAAAGCAAAGTATCCTTGCCACTGTAAAGCACACTGAGGGCTGGTGTTTTCCCTAT
Organism: Balaenoptera musculus; assembly: GCF_009873245.2. NCBI lineage: Eukaryota > Metazoa > Chordata > Mammalia > Artiodactyla > Balaenopteridae > Balaenoptera > Balaenoptera musculus. The sequence continues at coordinate 59,903,594 of NC_045798.1, forward strand.
GAAATTGGAGTGGGCTTGAAGGGTGAGGCCTATTGACTGCCCTCCTTTATAGCCAGTTTAGGAAATGTGGCAAGGCTGATGCAACCAGCTTACAACAAAATGTTTCTCTTCAGAATAGGAGATTTTGCTACCACACGCCACCAGCTCGTCTTCCTTAGAGTGCTGTTTCTGTGTAGACTAGGGAAAGACACCATGGTCCCCAGCTTCGTACGGCTCTTTGCCGTGATGGTTTCATCCATGAAAGAGCCAGAAGGGCTGATCTCAACTAATCGGGCTGCACCTCCCTGAATCTTTGGGGTAGGGCAGTTCTCAGCCAAAGTGCCACCTAAGGAATGAAAGCAGTTCTTGTCACAGGAAGGCACACCGAGGCCTGGTGTTTTCTCTCTGAAATTGGAGTGGGCTTGAAGGGTGTGGCCTACTGACTGCCCTCCTTTATAGCCAGTTGAGAAAATGTGGCAAGGCTGATGCAACCCGCTTACAACGAAATGTTTCTCTTCAGAATAGGAGATTTTGCTACCAAACGCCAGCAGCTCCTCTCCCTTAGTGTGCTGTTTCTGTGTAGACTAGGGAAAGACACCATGGTCCCAGGCTTAGAACGGCTCTTTGCTCAGTTGGTTTCATCCATGAAAGAGCCAGAAATACTGATCTCAACTAATCGGGCTGCACATCCCTGAATCCTTGTGGTAAGTTAGTCAGAGGAAATGTGCCACCTAAGGAATGAAAGCAAAGTTTCCAGCCTGGGAAGCAGGGCCTCAAGTAAGTTTGCCAACTGACTGCCCTCCTTTAAAGCCATTTGAAATAATGTGGCAAGGCTGATGCAACCCGCTTACAACGAAATGTTTCTCTTCAGAATAGCAGATTTTGCTACCAAATGCCAGCAGCTCCTCCCCCTCAGAGTGCTGTTTCTGTGTAGACTAGGGAAAGACACCATGGTCCCCAGCTTAGAACGGCTCTTAGCCAAGTTGGTTTCATTCATGAAAGAGCCAGAAGGGCTGATCTCAACTAATCGGGCTGCACCTCCCTGAATCCTTGGGGTAGGGCAGTTCTGAGCCAAAGTGCCACCTAAGGAATGAAAGCAGTTCCTTGCCACAGGAAGGCACACCGAGGCCTGGTGTTTTCTCTCTGAAATTGGAGTGGGCTTGAAGGGTGAGGCCTACTGACTGCCCTCCTTTATAGCCAGTTGAAAAAATGTGGCAAGGCTGATGCAACCCGCTTACAACGAAATGTTTCTCTTCAGAATAGGAGATTTGGCTACCAAACGCCAGAAGCTCGTCTCCCTTAGAGTGCTGTTTCTGTGTAGACTAGGGAAAGACAGCATGGTCCCCAGCTTCGAACGGCTCTTTGCCCTGTTGGTTTCATCCATGAAAGAGCCAGAAGGGCTGATCTCAACTAATCGGGCTGCACCTCCCTGAATCCTTGGGGTACGGCAGTTCTGAGCCAAAGTGCCACCTAAGGAATGAAAGCAAAGTTTCCTTGCCACAGGAAGGCACACCGAGGCCTGGTATTTTCTCTCTGAAATTGGAGTGGGCTTGAAGGGTGAGGCCTATTGACTGCCCTCCTTTATAGCCAGTTTAGGAAATGTGGCAAGGCTGATGCAACCCGCTTACAATGAAATGTTTCTCTTCCGAATAGGAGATTTTGCTACCAAACGCCAGAAGCTCGTCTCCCTCAGAGGGCTGTTTCTGTGTAGACTAGGAAAGACACCATACTCCCCAGCTTAGAACGGCTCTTTGCCCAGTTGGTTTCTTCCATGAAAGAGCCAGAAGGGCTGATCTCAACTAACCCGGCTACAACTCCCTGAATACTTGGGGTAGGGCAGTTCGTAGCCCAGGGATAGCAACAAAATTTTCAATTCTTAGGCCTATGACGGCAGAGTGTCTGGCAGTTCTGAAAGAGACCTTAGGAAGGCAGGCGTTTTGGCTCCTTCCACCGAGAAACCAGCTCCTCCAGATCCTCTGTCGTTAGGTATTTCATGTTAGAATATCTCTAGGCGCCCTCTTTCCTCCTCCACGAAGTAAGACAGAAACGGAATTGCCCTAAAGGGAAGAAGCCTTCTGAGTCCGGCAGAGAGGCAGCCTCTCTCACTCAGCATTCCCCCACATCTGAGCCCAGGGAATGGGACCGAGAGAGGGAGAAAAACAGCCGTAACCCCGAGCTTTTCCACAATGTAGTGTAGGCCTCACGCTCAAGCACACGTCAGTTTGATAGAGAAAACAGCAGGCCTCGGTGTGCTCCTGTGGCAAGGAAACTTTGCTTTCATTCCTTAGGTGGCCCATTGGCTCAGGACTGCCCTACCCGAAGGACTCAAGGTGTGCAGCCCTATTTGTTGAGATCAGCCCCTCTGGCTCTTTTCGGATGAAACCAACTGGGCAAAGAGCCGTTCATAAGCTGGGGACCCTGGAGCTTTCCCTAGTCTACACCAGAACAGCACTCTGAGGGAGAGGAGCTGCTGACGTTTGATAGCAAAATCTCCTATTCTGATGAGAAACATTTCGTTGTAAGTGGGTTCCATCAGCCTTGCCATATTTTCTCAGCTGGCTATGATGGAGGGCAGGCAGTCAGTTGGCCGACTCACCTGAGGCCCTGTTTCCCAGACTGTGATACAGACCCCGGGCCTGCTTCAGCCCAAGGGGACGGCTTATGGTAAGGTAAAAACCCTGTGTTGGAAAGATCCTGCCTAAGCCTCGCACAAGCACAAGCATATTGGTCATTGGTCAAAGACTTTCCCCACAAGTTTAACATGTTTGCTCCCATCTAGCCTCGGAAGGCCGAGTTTACCTAGCTAGGATTCACACTTCAGGAAAGGTACTCAGGCTGCTGGTGAGTGCAAGTTGTTTCACCAGGCTGCCCAAATCCAGGACACCCACTTGCATTTTCCAGGGACAGAGCAAATGGTGTCAACTTACACGCCTGCAGCCTGGGAGGGGCAACATACACTTTCCGAATGGGGAAAGAGCCCATGCCTTCAGTGTGAAAGGCCGCTATGCCTCTTTGCATTGGCAGCCCAGGGATAGCGTCAGCTCTGAAATGCTTCCAAAGGAATAGAGTCAGAGAACCTTTGAACCACAGAGCAGGTGCAGCCCAGAACACGGACTGCTCTTGGCCTGGGAACACCCATTGCCCAGCGCTTCTTTTGGGTACACACGTGTAGAGGAAGGGTGTTGAATTCTGCTGCGTGATAACTTCTGTGGCCCACGTAGTGTGAGGGCAAGTAGAGTGGCCCTCCATCTCATCCCAGTTTCATGTGTCAGTTGTATAAGGCCAACTCCCTGCTTGAATCCCTCTGTGGGCTACGTAACCTCCAGTGAAAGATGGATGATTGGGACCCAGGGCTGGTATCTAGGTTAATGCTCTGTGCATCGACTTCGCAGCTCTTCTCTCTAAGCGGGTCCCAAAGGCTTTTTGGAAGAGTTTCCTTAGAGGGTCAGAAACAGGAAATTAACCGACAGGCCCACGGGGATGCCAGTTCTCTCCAGCAACAATGCTACCAGCCTGAGACAATTGGGTTCTCTTTGGTAAATTGTAGAACACTATGCTTGGAAGCTTCTTCCATCCAGTTTGAGAGTCGCACTTCGACTACATCCTAGGATTCCAAGTGTTGCCATGCCGTCAGAATTGCCAATTCTTAGGCCTAGGACGGCAGAGTGTCTGGCAGTTCTGAAAGAGACCTTAGGAAGGCAGGCGTTTTGGCTCCTTCCACCGAGAAACCAGCTCCTCCAGATCCTCTGTCGTTAGGTATTTCATGTTAGAATATCTCTAGGCGCCCTCTTTCCTCCTCCACGAAGTAAGACAGAAACGGAATTGCCCTAAAGGGAAGAAGCCTTCTGAGTCCGGCAGAGAGGCAGCCTCTCTCACTCAGCATTCCCCCACATCTGAGCCCAGGGAATGGGACCGAGAGAGGGAGAAAAACAGCCGTAACCCCGAGCTTTTCCACAATGTAGTGTAGGCCTCACGCTCAAGCACACGTCAGTTTGATAGAGAAAACACCAGGCCTCGGTGTGCTCCTGTGGCAAGGAAACTTTGCTTTCATTCCTTAGGTGGCCCATTGGCTCAGGACTGCCCTACCCGAAGGACTCAAGGTGTGCAGCCCTATTTGTTGAGATCAGCCCCTCTGGCTCTTTTCGGATGAAACCAACTGGGCAAAGAGCCGTTCATAAGCTGGGGACCCTGGAGCTTTCCCTAGTCTACACCAGAACAGCACTCTGAGGGAGAGGAGCTGCTGACGTTTGATAGCAAAATCTCCTATTCTGATGAGAAACATTTCGTTGTAAGTGGGTTCCATCAGCCTTGCCATATTTTCTCAGCTGGCTATGATGGAGGGCAGGCAGTCAGTTGGCCGACTCACCTGAGGCCCTGTTTCCCAGACTGTGATACAGACCCCGGGCCTGCTTCAGCCCAAGGGGACGGCTTATGGTAAGGTAAAAACCCTGTGTTGGAAAGATCCTGCCTAAGCCTCGCACAAGCACAAGCATATTGGTCATTGGTCAAAGACTTTCCCCACAAGTTTAACATGTTTGCTCCCATCTAGCCTCGGAAGGCCGAGTTTACCTAGCTAGGATTCACACTTCAGGAAAGGTACTCAGGCTGCTGGTGAGTGCAAGTTGTTTCACCAGGCTGCCCAAATCCAGGACACCCACTTGCATTTTCCAGGGACAGAGCAAATGGTGTCAACTTACACGCCTGCAGCCTGGGAGGGGCAACATACACTTTCCGAATGGGGAAAGAGCCCATGCCTTCAGTGTGAAAGGCCGCTATGCCTCTTTGCATTGGCAGCCCAGGGATAGCGTCAGCTCTGAAATGCTTCCAAAGGAATAGAGTCAGAGAACCTTTGAACCACAGAGCAGGTGCAGCCCAGAACACGGACTGCTCTTGGCCTGGGAACACCCATTGCCCAGCGCTTCTTTTGGGTACACACGTGTAGAGGAAGGGTGTTGAATTCTGCTGCGTGATAACTTCTGTGGCCCACGTAGTGTGAGGGCAAGTAGAGTGGCCCTCCATCTCATCCCAGTTTCATGTGTCAGTTGTATAAGGCCAACTCCCTGCTTGAATCCCTCTGTGGGCTACGTAACCTCCAGTGAAAGATGGATGATTGGGACCCAGGGCTGGTATCTAGGTTAATGCTCTGTGCATCGACTTCGCAGCTCTTCTCTCTAAGCGGGTCCCAAAGGCTTTTTGGAAGAGTTTCCTTAGAGGGTCAGAAACAGGAAATTAACCGACAGGCCCACGGGGATGCCAGTTCTCTCCAGCAACAATGCTACCAGCCTGAGACAATTGGGTTCTCTTTGGTAAATTGTAGAACACTATGCTTGGAAGCTTCTTCCATCCAGTTTGAGAGTCGCACTTCGACTACATCCTAGGATTCCAAGTGTTGCCATGCCGTCAGAATTGCCAATTCTTAGGCCTAGGACGGCAGAGTGTCTGGCAGTTCTGAAAGAGACCTTAGGAAGGCAGGCGTTTTGGCTCCTTCCACCGAGAAACCAGCTCCTCCAGATCCTCTGTCGTTAGGTATTTCATGTTAGAATATCTCTAGGCGCCCTCTTTCCTCCTCCACGAAGTAAGACAGAAACGGAATTGCCCTAAAGGGAAGAAGCCTTCTGAGTCCGGCAGAGAGGCAGCCTCTCTCACTCAGCATTCCCCCACATCTGAGCCCAGGGAATGGGACCGAGAGAGGGAGAAAAACAGCCGTAACCCCGAGCTTTTCCACAATGTAGTGTAGGCCTCACGCTCAAGCACACGTCAGTTTGATAGAGAAAACACCAGGCCTCGGTGTGCTCCTGTGGCAAGGAAACTTTGCTTTCATTCCTTAGGTGGCCCATTGGCTCAGGACTGCCCTACCCGAAGGACTCAAGGTGTGCAGCCCTATTTGTTGAGATCAGCCCCTCTGGCTCTTTTCGGATGAAACCAACTGGGCAAAGAGCCGTTCATAAGCTGGGGACCCTGGAGCTTTCCCTAGTCTACACCAGAACAGCACTCTGAGGGAGAGGAGCTGCTGACGTTTGATAGCAAAATCTCCTATTCTGATGAGAAACATTTCGTTGTAAGTGGGTTCCATCAGCCTTGCCATATTTTCTCAGCTGGCTATGATGGAGGGCAGGCAGTCAGTTGGCCGACTCACCTGAGGCCCTGTTTCCAGACTGTGATACAGACCCCGGGCCTGCTTCAGCCCAAGGGGACGGCTTATGGTAAGGTAAAAACCCTGTGTTGGAAAGATCCTGCCTAAGCCTCGCACAAGCACAAGCATATTGGTCATTGGTCAAAGACTTTCCCCACAAGTTTAACATGTTTGCTCCCATCTAGCCTCGGAAGGCCGAGTTTACCTAGCTAGGATTCACACTTCAGGAAAGGTACTCAGGCTGCTGGTGAGTGCAAGTTGTTTCACCAGGCTGCCCAAATCCAGGACACCCACTTGCATTTTCCAGGGACAGAGCAAATGGTGTCAACTTACACGCCTGCAGCCTGGGAGGGGCAACATACACTTTCCGAATGGGGAAAGAGCCCATGCCTTCAGTGTGAAAGGCCGCTATGCCTCTTTGCATTGGCAGCCCAGGGATAGCGTCAGCTCTGAAATGCTTCCAAAGGAATAGAGTCAGAGAACCTTTGAACCACAGAGCAGGTGCAGCCCAGAACACGGACTGCTCTTGGCCTGGGAACACCCATTGCCCAGCGCTTCTTTTGGGTACACACGTGTAGAGGAAGGGTGTTGAATTCTGCTGCGTGATAACTTCTGTGGCCCACGTAGTGTGAGGGCAAGTAGAGTGGCCCTCCATCTCATCCCAGTTTCATGTGTCAGTTGTATAAGGCCAACTCCCTGCTTGAATCCCTCTGTGGGCTACGTAACCTCCAGTGAAAGATGGATGATTGGGACCCAGGGCTGGTATCTAGGTTAATGCTCTGTGCATCGACTTCGCAGCTCTTCTCTCTAAGCGGGTCCCAAAGGCTTTTTGGAAGAGTTTCCTTAGAGGGTCAGAAACAGGAAATTAACCGACAGGCCCACGGGGATGCCAGTTCTCTCCAGCAACAATGCTACCAGCCTGAGACAATTGGGTTCTCTTTGGTAAATTGTAGAACACTATGCTTGGAAGCTTCTTCCATCCAGTTTGAGAGTCGCACTTCGACTACATCCTAGGGATTCCAAGTGTTGCCATGCCGTCAGAATTGCCAATTCTTAGGCCTAGGACGGCAGAGTGTCTGGCAGTTCTGAAAGAGACCTTAGGAAGGCAGGCGTTTTGGCTCCTTCCACCGAGAAACCAGCTCCTCCAGATCCTCTGTCGTTAGGTATTTCATGTTAGAATATCTCTAGGCGCCCTCTTTCCTCCTCCACGAAGTAAGACAGAAACGGAATTGCCCTAAAGGGAAGAAGCCTTCTGAGTCCGGCAGAGAGGCAGCCTCTCTCACTCAGCATTCCCCCACATCTGAGCCCAGGGAATGGGACCGAGAGAGGGAGAAAAACAGCCGTAACCCCGAGCTTTTCCACAATGTAGTGTAGGCCTCACGCTCAAGCACACGTCAGTTTGATAGAGAAAACACCAGGCCTCGGTGTGCTCCTGTGGCAAGGAAACTTTGCTTTCATTCCTTAGGTGGCCCATTGGCTCAGGACTGCCCTACCCGAAGGACTCAAGGTGTGCAGCCCTATTTGTTGAGATCAGCCCCTCTGGCTCTTTTCGGATGAAACCAACTGGGCAAAGAGCCGTTCATAAGCTGGGGACCCTGGAGCTTTCCCTAGTCTACACCAGAACAGCACTCTGAGGGAGAGGAGCTGCTGACGTTTGATAGCAAAATCTCCTATTCTGATGAGAAACATTTCGTTGTAAGTGGGTTCCATCAGCCTTGCCATATTTTCTCAGCTGGCTATGATGGAGGGCAGGCAGTCAGTTGGCCGACTCACCTGAGGCCCTGTTTCCCAGACTGTGATACAGACCCCGGGCCTGCTTCAGCCCAAGGGGACGGCTTATGGTAAGGTAAAAACCCTGTGTTGGAAAGATCCTGCCTAAGCCTCGCACAAGCACAAGCATATTGGTCATTGGTCAAAGACTTTCCCCACAAGTTTAACATGTTTGCTCCCATCTAGCCTCGGAAGGCCGAGTTTACCTAGCTAGGATTCACACTTCAGGAAAGGTACTCAGGCTGCTGGTGAGTGCAAGTTGTTTCACCAGGCTGCCCAAATCCAGGACACCCACTTGCATTTTCCAGGGACAGAGCAAATGGTGTCAACTTACACGCCTGCAGCCTGGGAGGGGCAACATACACTTTCCGAATGGGGAAAGAGCCCATGCCTTCAGTGTGAAAGGCCGCTATGCCTCTTTGCATTGGCAGCCCAGGGATAGCGTCAGCTCTGAAATGCTTCCAAAGGAATAGAGTCAGAGAACCTTTGAACCACAGAGCAGGTGCAGCCCAGAACACGGACTGCTCTTGGCCTGGGAACACCCATTGCCCAGCGCTTCTTTTGGGTACACACGTGTAGAGGAAGGGTGTTGAATTCTGCTGCGTGATAACTTCTGTGGCCCACGTAGTGTGAGGGCAAGTAGAGTGGCCCTCCATCTCATCCCAGTTTCATGTGTCAGTTGTATAAGGCCAACTCCCTGCTTGAATCCCTCTGTGGGCTACGTAACCTCCAGTGAAAGATGGATGATTGGGACCCAGGGCTGGTATCTAGGTTAATGCTCTGTGCATCGACTTCGCAGCTCTTCTCTCTAAGCGGGTCCCAAAGGCTTTTTGGAAGAGTTTCCTTAGAGGGTCAGAAACAGGAAATTAACCGACAGGCCCACGGGGATGCCAGTTCTCTCCAGCAACAATGCTACCAGCCTGAGACAATTGGGTTCTCTTTGGTAAATTGTAGAACACTATGCTTGGAAGCTTCTTCCATCCAGTTTGAGAGTCGCACTTCGACTACATCCTAGGATTCCAAGTGTTGCCATGCCGTCAGAATTGCCAATTCTTAGGCCTAGGACGGCAGAGTGTCTGGCAGTTCTGAAAGAGACCTTAGGAAGGCAGGCGTTTTGGCTCCTTCCACCGAGAAACCAGCTCCTCCAGATCCTCTGTCGTTAGGTATTTCATGTTAGAATATCTCTAGGCGCCCTCTTTCCTCCTCCACGAAGTAAGACAGAAACGGAATTGCCCTAAAGGGAAGAAGCCTTCTGAGTCCGGCAGAGAGGCAGCCTCTCTCACTCAGCATTCCCCCACATCTGAGCCCAGGGAATGGGACCGAGAGAGGCT